>NC_056626.2:63695867-63995867 GCF_002870075.4 Lactuca sativa | reverse complement strand
ATGTGTTAGCTTATGTGTTGGGATATGTTTATGTGCTATTACATGTTAGTGGGCGAGGCCCTGTGACAGGCGAGGCCTAAGCAAAACAGATCTGTGTCCGAGCGGGGCTCGAAGCCAGGCGGGGCCTAGAGCGGCAGGGCCGTTGTAGCGGGTGAGGCCCGAGGTAGGGGGCGAGGCCCAGGTTAGCGGGCATGGCCCAGTATGTGCAGAATGTGGTTATGCATGGTATGTGGTATGGTGGGGAACTCACTAAGCTTCGTGCTTATGGTTTTCAGTTTTGGTTTCAAGTACTTCCGGTAGCGGAGGGAAGAGCTCGAGGTGATCGCATGGCACACACCATAGACTAGACAGCCTGGGAATGTTTTAATCTGATAACGAACATGTGTTTTGGAAATTAATACTCTGATTATGTTTTGGATTGATGATTTTACTTTAAGTATTGTTTTATCAAAAGAAATTTTTAGTCTTGAATTTTGGGACGTTACAAGTTGGTTTCAGAGCCTTGGTTTGAGGGATTCGGGCATACTCTCGGGTGTGCCAGAACTCAAACTAAGGGGGTCGGATAAAAATTTTTCAAAATGAAAAGACAGTTTTGTAAAAAGGAAGTTTTTAGAAATGAAAAAGTTTTAGAAAAGCAAAAAGAACTCAGAAAGAAAAGAACTTTGAAGAAAGAAAAGGGGTGTGGTGCATGCAATCAGCCGAGCTCAAGTAAGTACCCCAAAATACCAATACAAGTTTATGTTATGATTATCAGTTAGTAGAACAACATGCTAGATTAGGACTAAGGATCTAGGGAGGATGCCTTATGTGCCTTTTATATGTGCTTCGAGCTGCATGATAGTGCTGATTAGACAGTAGTAGGATAGCCTGTTTAGGTTATGCCTGAGTTATGAGTTTGTGTTGCATGCTAGTTCAAATTCTTGCTATGTGGATATGATTGATTGAGTATGTTATAGTTAGATTTTCCCTTGTCTGAATGTTTCTTGCTTTGTGCATTGTGGGATTCTGAGTGATGGGAGTTAGCCATTAGGTGAATACGTCACGTCACATGTGATCAGGGTTGAATAATCTCAGAGTACTGGATTTTGGCCTATTGCGCAGCTCTTGTCTGAGTCCAACCGTTGTAGGGACGAGTCTTTTACTCGAAGGATTATCTGAGCCTCGTCACATGTGATGGTATTCAGGTGATGGCTAATTGGCATCACAAGGAGGCCTTCAGCAGCTGAGGACTGGTTTGAATTGAGTCGGAGGTTCCCTAGGGTAAGCCTAGGATGAGATCGTGTTGGGAGCAGTAGTAGTAGAAAAAGGGACCTGGTGGAGTCGAAGCAATTTCTGAGGAAAGTACGGATAAATGTGGAAGGTATTATGGGACCGTACTACTGAAAGCAGAGGATCCGTACTCGATTCGGGAAAGGACGAGACAAGACCGGGAACCTGGTAGGGTGTGTTTGGTCTCGCAGTAGTGATACGTATTCTGATAGAGGATGTATTATATTTTCAACATGGTGACGTAGCGAGAGAGACCAGCGGGCGGATCAGGTGCCGGGGAGGGATCAGGCTCGGGTTCAGGAACCGAGCAGCTCGAGGAGCGAATGAGGCAGTTGATATCAGCTGAGGTTACGCACAGTATTCTAGATCAGACTCCCGTGATCTTTGGCACGGTCAAGGAGGGTATATTGGAGATTTTGGATGAGAGGCTGGGAGCCTTCCGTACGGAGATGATGGCTTTGATGGGAGCGCGTACCTTGACATTTCGAGAGTTCAGGGCTTACGGGACACCAGATTATCATGGAGCAAGGGACCCCATCACTAGCAGCAGATGGTTGGCTGATATTGCCAACGCATTCCGTACGAGCCGGTGTCTTGAGGGGGACAAGGTCAGACTCGCTTCCTGTCTTTATAAGGACAGAGCGAGGGATTGGTGGGAGGAGATTGGTCATGCTTTGGGGGATGATGTCGCGTTAGACACGATGACTTGGAGCGATTTCTCTGCCAGGTTCAGGGGGGAATTTTCGCCAATTATTAAGGTGCAGCAGTTGGCACGGGAGTTTCAGGATTTGACGCAGACCATTGAGACTGTGGCGGAGATCACCGCCAAGTTCAGGGAGAGGGCTTTTCTTGTACCGCAGTATGTCACGGATGAGGCGATGAAGAAGGCCCGATATCACGAGATGTTGAGGGCTGCCATCAGGGAGTTCTTGAGTAGGTCCGGCTGTAAGACGCTGGAATATATGATTTATCGGGCCAGAGAGAGGGAAATTGATTTGGAGCAGATCCGGAAAAGGAAGCCGGATGAAGTTCAGGTAGCCGCGGGTTCGGGAAAAAGGCCCAAGGGATCGAATTCGGGACCGAGGGATTATCAGTACCGCGGCAGGTGCGGGAAGTGTGGCAGGGCGCACGGGGGCGCGTGCAAGAGTGGTAGCGGCGGTGAGTCTGGCTGCTTCAAGTGCGGTCAGACTGGTCATTTTAGCAGGGATTGTACTGTTACCACCACTTAGGGATCCGACTTGATATGTTTTCACTGCAATCAGCGGGGCCACAAGAAGGCCCAGTGCCCCACTTTGCTTTCGGCGGGACGGGTGATGACACCTGCCCCTACAACTTTGAGGATCACAGACGGCCGTCAGGGTTGAGCAGAGGCGCCTGCGGTAGGAGGCAGGGCTTTTCAGATGACTACCTTGGAGACGCGAGCAGCGCCGGACGTTGCAGGTATGCGACTTCCATTTTCTGCTCTTTTATTTGTGCATGATTATATTGTTATGGTTCTGCGTCAATTTTGGTATGAGTATTGTATTATGGTGTGACTTGCTTGTGATTATGTTATATGCCATCTGCATACCTTGGATATTTTTATGGTAGTTAGGGGATGTGCTCTATTGGAGAAGGTTACATAGGATGCAGTAACTGTAGCATGCTTGGGAGGGATTGGGTACGTCTCGCTAGTTCGGAGTGGTATAGTTTTAGAGATGGATTGGTTAGATCCCTAGCTATGGTGAGCTTGGGTTTCTCAGCAGATTGATTATGGAAAGGTAGCAAGGATTGGGATTTCTTTTTGAGTATTGAGCAGCAAGGGGTAAGCAGGATCAAAGTGGGGGAGAATCCTCCGAGTGTGCAAAGGTAGAAGCACGCAGACCCAGAATGAGTGCACGACCTCCGAGAAGGAAAAAGAAGTAGTTCAGCGTTTGATGGATTGAGGAGTTCAGGGTTGGGAGTTTGAGAAACTCCCCCTCAGCCAGTGCGTGGAGTGGTGATGGTGAGTATCTGGTTGGACATTCAGGTTGGAGGATTGTAACGTCCCAAAATTCAAGACTAAATTTTTTTTTTAATAAAATATTACTTAAAGTAAAATCATCGATTCAAAGCATAATCAAAGTAATAGTTGTCAAAACACATGTTCATTATCAGAGTAAAACATTCCCAGGCTGACTAATCTATGGTGTGTGCCATGCGATCACCCCAAGCTCCATCATCCGCTACCGGAAGTACCTGAAACCAAAACTGAAAACCGTAAGCACGAAGCTTAGTGAGTTCCCCACCCTACCACATACCATGAATAACCACATACTGCACATACTGGGCCACGCCCGCTATCTTGGGCCTCGCCCCCTACCTCGGGCCTCGCCTGCTACAACGGCCCCGCCGCTCCAGGCCCCGCCTGGCTTCGAGCCCCGCCCGGATACAGATCTGTTTCACTCAGGCCTCGCCTGTCACAGGGCCTCGCCCACTAACATATAATAGCACATAAACATATCACATCACATCACATAAGCTCAACACATACTAACGGATCTTGTCCTAAGGCCTCGCCTATCTCTGGGCCCCGCCCCTTTCCTGCTACTGATGAGTCATGGAACCCCATCCATACTCCTGCTAATAGTGAGGTACGGGCCCAACCCACCCTCACTCCTTCCCTAACCTGGGCCTCGCCCCTGATCTGCTGCTACTGAGATGCGGAACACCATCCACACTCTGCTATTGGTGAGATACGGGACCTCGCCCACACTCACCTCCCTACCAGGCACATACAGGTATCATATAGACAACAAGTATAAACTATCACATAAACCATTCCTTGGGCACCCGCCCTCTATCATTGGACCTCGTCCCGTATATCATACTAGCATACTGTGCCTAGGGCTAACCCCCGGGTCTTCTACTCATAACTACATGGCCCGGCATTGTGGCCGTAGACCCATTCATACAAAGGGAAACTCACCTGCACTGGCTGAAATTGCTGATGATCCCACTAGCCGTTGTCCGGCAACTCTCTGAACTCCGGCTCCACCCGCTCCCCGAGCTACCAATAACAATGCAACACTGAGTCTAACTGACCCCCGAAAGACTACCAAGTCAACTCTGGTCAAAGTCAAAGTCCTGGTCAAAGTCAACCTTCCAGGTCAACCCTACTCGTTGAGTCACCCTACTGACTCGCCGAGTTCATAAGTTCAGAGTCCTTCCACTCGCGACTCTACTCGCCGAGTCAGTCCATGACTCGCCGAGTCTACCGATTTTCGAGTCCTGACCTGTCCAACTCACCGAGTCTCTAATCGACTCACTGATTCAAGTCTAAACTCGAAGGGTTTGGGGTTTCGCGACCTGACTCGCCGATTCCAAGAACAGACTCGCCGAGTACAAGGCAATCTTCATCCAACTCGCCGAGTTCATGCCCAACTTCATCCGACTCGACGATTTGTTCATCCCACTCGTCGAGTTCCTCCTCATCTTCAAGCTACTGGCCGAGTCCACTCAAAGGACTCGCCGAGTCCATCCGGTCCTTCATACATGCAGAGGACTTTTGAGTCATGCAGGGACTCAAATATGTAGATCTACCCTTCCCAAGCCTATTCCTCACGTAAAGTTGCAAACTTTACGTGTAGAGAAGGAGATCTAAGCAAAATACACCATAAACTAGGGTTAAGGCAAGAAAGCTCCATAATCGACTCAAGGGCTACTACTTTATGCTTCTCAAGACCATAGTATGCTTAGATCTGAAGTAGCAACTTCAGATCTGGCTTCTAACTCAAAATAATAACATTATGGCTAAAAAGCCCCAACATCCACACATAGATCTAGGTGCAAAAAAGGTCCAGGAACTAGTTTATTACCTCAAAATGCTCAGAATGAACTCACAATCCCAGATCTATTGTCGCTTCTTGCTCCTCCAAGTTCCTTCTTCCTTCTCCAAGCTTTAATGCACCTTCTAAGGCAACAAATGGCTCAAATAGAGGATATGGCGGTTAGGGTTTAATGTTCTGGGTGAAAGAGGCAGTAAAGGAACCCTAGGGAAGAGAATGAGGTGCTTAAATAGGCTCCAAGTCCTGAATTTAGGGCTTTCCTTGCACAGACCAGACTCGCCGAGTCCACTTGGCCGACTCGTCGAGTTGGTCACTTACACCTCGACCCAGATCCCGCTCGGACTCGCCGAGTCCCTCCTTGGACTCACCGAGTCGACCCCTAAACTTAGGGTTTTCTTTCCTTTCATGGCCTTCAAAACTTTGGGTGTTACAAGGATCGCCTGTAGGACTCGAGTGAGTCATAAGGAGGATCTTGAGAACTGATAGCATAGGGTGCTTTCGTATTAGCAGTCAGTGGTAGAAAGTGTTGTAAGACTACGGGGCGGCTGTAGCATTCACTAGCAGTCAGTGGTGGAAAGTGTTGTAAGACTATGGGGCAGCCGTAGCATTCACTAGCAGTCAGTGGTGGAAAGTGTTGTCAGACTACGAGGCAGCCGTAGCATTCACTAGCAGTCAGTGATAGAAGGTGATGTAAGACTACGGGTAAGCCGTAGAATTCCATAGTAGCTTCGTTGGCGGAGTTAGGGCGATGCCCTTATCTCCTAGTGATCAGATAGGGATCAGGAATGGGTAGTGGATGAGAATGATAGGGAGTTGCCTGTATAGCCCTAGAGAGGTGAGACCTTGGGAGAGGTTGCTCCAGGATATAGTTGGGTGAGACCCGTGGGCGAGGCCTGTATGAGATTAGCAGTGTAGGTGAGACCTGAGAGCAGGGTCGCTCAGTAGTATGGTTGGGTGAGACCCATGGGAAAGGCTCGAGCGAGAGTGGTTAGACAAGTGGGACTAGAAGGATAGAGGCGGGTGGGACCCGTGGGCGAGGCCCGTGAATTTTAGCAGCACAGGTGGGACATGGTAGGGACCTTAGTGTCAAGATAGGGGATCGAGGATCCCAGGATTGTAGTGCCTAAATGGCAGAATAGATTGAGCAGTTATAGGTGGTCGAAGTTTCTTCGAAAGTCGTTGGGAGCGACTAGTAGCTGTGTTGGGACCGGCGGCCGGTGGGAGCCGGTAATCAATATATTGATAGATTGGTAAGGACCAGGGTGGTCTCAGTTCATCCACAAGATAGATGAGGAATAGCAGAATTTTCAGTCAGTAGCAGTGCGGGTATGCAGTGTATGGTGGAATTCAGTTAGTTGATCGTGGGGTGCTCGACACCAAATTATAGTAGAAAGAATTGCCCAATGGAACTGGCGATAATAACCCGTACTGGAGGTAGCGGGAGTGATGGATTTGGTGAAGATAGGATCTTCACAGTGGCAGAGGAAATAGTTGGTTATGGAGCATTGCCTTAGGAAGGCAAGGAAATCGCACAAGGAAAGAAGGGGTGAACCCCTATGGGGTCAGTACAGTATTTGGAGAGTACCAGAAGGATTGTCGGTTGAGTAAGTTGTGTTTCCAGAATGTTCAGAGTCAGGGTTGACCCGAGATTATTATCCGCAAGGATTGATGTTAGTCAGAATGACCGGGCAGAAGACCAGCGAAGGTAGGCAGCTGGTGTTGGAATAATTAGTAGGGTATTGGAGGCAGATCGCAGGCAGTGGGCCATAGCAAACTTCGAGGACGAAGTTTAGTTTAAGTGGGAGAGAGTTGTAACACCCAAATTCAGGAAGGCCAAGAAAGGAAAGAAAACGCTAGTTTTAAGGGACGACTCGTCCAGTCCAAGGAGGAACTCGGCGAGTCCGAGCGGGATCCGGGTCAAGGAGTAAGTGACCGACTCGGCGAGTCGGCCAAGGAGACTCGGCAAGTCTTGTCTGAACGAGGAAAACCCTAAATCCGAGACTTGGAGCCTATTTAAACGTCTCATTCTCTCCCCTAGGGTTCCTTTACTACCTCTCTCACCGAGAACACCGAACCCTAAGCCCCATTGTTGCTCATTCAAGCTTCCAAGCCATTTTTGGGTGATTTGAAGGAAGAAGAAAGAGGGGAATCATTGAAGCTTCAAGGATTGACCTTAGATCTGGAGTTTGGGGAACCTTTCTGAGTTATTGAAGGTACTAAGTCGTTTCCTTCATTTAGATCTATTCTAGTTGGGAGTTTTGGGGCTTTTTAGCCATGATTAGTTATACATTTGAGTTAGAAGCCAGATCTGAAGTTGCTACTTCGGATCTAAGCATATTTTGGCCTTGTGAAGCATAAAGTAACTGCCCTTGAGTTGATTATAGAGCCTCCTTGCCTTAAACCCTAGTTCATGGTGTATTTAGTATAGATCTCCTTCTCTACACGTAAAGTTTGCAACTTTACGTGAAGAATAGGCTTGGGAAGGGTAGATCTACAGTTTAGAGTCCATGCATGACTCAAAATCCCTCTGCATGTATGAAGATCTGAATGGACTCGGCGAGTCCTTTGAGTGGACTCGACGAGTAGCATGAAGATTAGGAGGAACTCGACGAGTAGGATGAACAACTCGTCGAGTCGGTTGAAGATTGCCTTGGTCTCTGCGAGTCTGTTCTTGGACTCGGCGAGTCAAGTCGCGAAACCCCAAACCCTTCGAGTTGAGACTCGAATCAGTGAGTTGAGTGGAGACTCGGAAAGTCGGACAGGTCATGACTCAGAAATCGGTAGACTCGACGAGTCATGGACTGACTCAGCGAGTCGAGTCACGAATGGAAGGACTCTGGGCATATGAACTCGGCGAGTCAGTAGGTTGACTCGGCGAGTAGGGTTGACCTGGAAGGTTGACCTTGACCAAGACTTTGGCGTTGACCAGAGTTGACTTAGTTGACTTTTGGGGATCAGTTAGACTAAGTATTTCATTGATATTGGTAGCTCGGGGAGCTGGTGGAGCAGGAGTTCAAAGAGTTGCCGGGCAGCGGCTAGAGGGATTATCAGCAAGTTCGGCAAGTGCAGGTGAGTTTCCCTTTTGTGTGAATGGGTCTACGACTATAATGCCGACCCATGTAGTTATGAGTAGAAGACCCGGGGGTTAGCCCTAGGCACAGTATGCTAGTATGATATTCAGGACGAGGTCCAATGATAGCGGGCGGGTGCCCAAGGAATGGTTTATATGATAGTTTATACTTGTTGTCTGTGTGATACTTGTATGTGCCTGGTAGGGAGGGAGTGTGGACGAGGACCCGTGTCTCACCAATAGCAGAGTGTGGATGGTGTTCCACATCTCATTAGCAGCAGATCAGGGGCGAGGCCCAAGTTAGGGAAAGAGTGAGTGTGGGCTGGGCCCGTATCTCACCAATAGCAGAGTGTGGATGGTGTTCCACATCTCATTAGCAGCAGATCAGGGGGCGAGGCCCATGTTAGGGAAAGAGTGAGTGTGGGCGAGGACCCGTGTCTCACTTATAGCAGAGTGTGGATGGTGTTCCACATCTCATTAGCAGCAGATCTGTGTCCGAGCAGCGCTCGAAGCCAGGCGTGGCCTGGAGCGGCGGGGCCGTTGTAGCGTGCGAGGCCCGAGGTAGGGGGCGATGCCTAGGTTAGCGGGCGTGGCCCAGTATGTGCAGAATGTGGTTATGCATGGTATGTGGTAGGGTGGGGAACTCACTAAGCTTCGTGCTTACGGTTTTCAGTTTTGGTTTCAGGTACTTTCGGTAGCGGAGGGAAGAGCTCGGGGTGATCGCATGGCACACACCATAGACTAGACAATCTGGGAATGTTTTACTCTGATAATGAACATGTGTTTTGGAAATTAATACTCTGATTATGTTCTGGATTGATGATTTTACTTTAAGTAATGTTTTATCAAAAGAAATTTTTAGTCTTGAATTTTGGGACGTTACATATCATCACCTTTCTATCATCACCTATCTCTCATCCCCCGTCACTACCCAATACATATTTATAAGTATAAAAATACATATAAAGTTTAAATCATGTAAACATGTATAAATCGTTCATTTAGCATAAATATAAGGAACATAAATAATAAGCATGTATAACATGTATTAATATTAAATACTCCATATCTATGTGTAAGATGAAAGTAACTATGCACTCACTTGTTAAAGTGGTGACTCCAAACTCGAGCAGCGCTTCGCTTCTAACAATTTTATTTTCTTCGACGAAAACTAGTATCATTATCACTAGATTTTAGTCTAATATTTATTGCGAATATTTAACTCAAGGTCTATGAGCGATATTGTTTTAGAAGTGTTAAACAATACTTTCAACTACTATGTACAGACAAGGGCCAGACATGAAACACCAAAGGGCAGGACCATTTTGGCATTTAAGTTGTTCTGATATCCAACAACCGTCTGCGGCCCTTCAAACCAGATTCCCCGTACCGCGAGTAGTTAAATGGTATTATAATAACACTTTGTATAATTTATTATACTTAGAACATATATTATTTATAGGTTCATAATAACGATAATGAACTTAAACATAAGCTATACTTAAAGTAGGGTAAGCATAACTCACTCACAACGGAGTTTAGCTAGGAGTCGGGCTCTGCAGGGGCAGAACTTCTGAGCCGAAAGCTCTTCTTCTCGGAGCCTTCTGGCGCTCTGAGACTTGCCTCTAGCACTTGGGAAGTTATAGGTAATGGGATGGGACAAGAAAGGTAACTGAGAGAGAAATAATGGGAAAGGTGTGAGTTTTTGGGGTGATCCTCGCCTCTATTTATAGGTTGCATCCTTGGAGTACGCTGGGCGTAACTTTGGATTATATTGGATGTAATCAGTACGTGAGGTGTCTGAAGCCCTACACTGCGCGTATGAGGGGTAGGTGTCAAGATTTGATGCGAATCTATGGAGAGAAAGCGAGGGTCCTGATTCCACCACGTGTCACCCTCGCATCCTATTCCCATTAACTTATAAATCCCATAACTTTCGCATATGAGCTCTGTTTTCGATGTTCTTTCTATCCACACATAGGTGGAAACGTGATCTACAACTTTCGTTTAGACTCTGTCAGCTAATTTTGACTTTATTTTTAAAGTTGTAGTTTAACATGCTTAGATAGATAAAGTCTGTTAAAAATTCATAACTTTGTCATCCGACGTCCATTTTTGTTTGTCTTTATATCGTTGAGTTCCTATTAATGAGATCTTCAATTCCCATTTAGGTTTTGTCGGCTAAAATTCGATCGATCTAAAATTCGATTTCTGGGTTGTGTACTGCTATGCTAAATCTTAGAAAAATCATAACTTCCTCATATGAAGTCAGATTTGGACGTTCTTTTTATGTACGTTCTCGGTTTAACATATACTATGAATTTAGTTTAGATTTCTAAGGCTTAAAAGTAGTTTATCAATAATTCACTTTTTACGATACATGACGTCGTGCCGATTTTGTCGCAAAACTTCGTCGGGTCATAACTTCTTCGTTATAAGTCAAATTTCAGCGTTCTTTATATGTATGGAATCTTTGTGACATATACTATACTTTGGTTAATATTATTTATTCTAAAAATTCTTCTATCAAAAAGTCATTTTTAATGCTTATTGTCTTTAAATTGACTAGCCCGAATCTGCGGGCGTTACAGTTTCCCCTACGTTCCTTAGTCTGAAGGGCATTTTTGTATAACAAAAAGTTCCTTTCTCCGTGTGAAATGGCGTTTTTTCCTCGTCGTCTTCGGCCATCTGGATTTGGCAATACCCCTTTTATGCGTTGAAGAAAGTTTTCCATCGATACCCTCCTAACGATTCCATTTTTTTCTCTATCTCAGGTAGGTGTAACTATCTTTCGAGCATGCCTTGTTTAAATTGGTAAATGTCACAACTAGGAATTCTAATACGTTGTAAACACTTAACAAAGACTGACATTGTAGCTAAAACTTGAAAACATGTATGGTGTTTATTCAATTACAACAAAATTCCATCAAATACCCTATAGAAACATTCAATTAGTCAACAAAAGTTAGAAACCCTAAAAATCCCGGTTTAAGTCCATTTTGGACTAGGATTTTCTTATTGGGCCTAATGGACCAATAAGCTTCCAATTTGACTATTTTGGGCTTAGAACTCTTAATTTGACCCTAATTGGACCCATTTGCATCAAACTTAACATTTTGGGCCTCATAAGCCTAGAATGGACGAGTTATCTTTAATGGGCCTTATTGGGCCATAACAAATCTAATTAGCCCTAATGGTCCATAAAACTCATACTTTGATTAATATTGGGCCATGAACCATCTCCAAAGACCTAATGGGCCGAAATCATCAAAATGGGCCCATAATATGGACTCAAGAACACAAAGGCCCAAACTATTCTTTTCTTCTCCCTTTTCTCGGCCCAAGTGCAAAACAAAAAAAAATGAAAATTAAAGAGATAAGGAGGGTTAGCCACCTCCTTATTACATTATGGATCTCCATGCACCATCACATACTTCCATGCATCCATCCTTTCACCTCTCTCTCTTCTCCTTCTCTTCTTTGTATTTCTTGGCCAAAAGGCAAAACACACACACAATTCACTTAAGCTTCTCTCAAGAACTCACAACAACTTCTTCACTTCTCCTTTAAAATTTTCGAGAGTTAGGGCTTTTCAAGAAAGTTATTCCATAATAATCATCATCATTGGTAAGTTATTGTTTAGATCCATAACCTAGTCTCTTTACTTCATCAAAACTTCTTCCTAACTTACACAATTTTCATGATCTACTCCTTAGAAGCTTCTTAAGTTCGAAATCAACCCAAGTAAGCTTGCTAAGGCCGAAAAATAACATCAAACTCTTCCTTTTCTTCTTCAAATAGAAAACAACAAGCAAAGGTGAGTTCATACCCCTCCCTTTTCGGTTTTCACAATTTTTATGGGGGGGGGGGGGGAATACAAGTATAATGTGTAGATCTATGTGTATGTGTATGTTATGTGTGATTTCATGTATTTATGTGGTAAATATGTAACAAAAATGAAAGAAATCTCGAGATCTATGGCTCAAGAAGGAAGATAAACAGGATCTAAGATATATTACACTAAACAAGTCAAGAAAAACTACCCTCTAAGGTGATAATAAACATATTGCAACATAAAACTCATTTTTGGGCTTAATTTGTTAAATAAACAAAAGTTGAGTTGAAAGTTGTAATTCACGGTTTTCGTAAGAACTAAAAGAGTCAAAAAAGTAAAAATAAATGTTTTTATGAATATTATACTCTTTAAAGGGCGAAAAATGTAATTTGTAGCTTAATGGGCCAATTTTTGGGCTTTTTGGCCCATAAAGCCAAAAATTGCAAAAAATATAATTTTCAAGGGATTGAAATGGTAAACTTCTCAAAAAAGGGGGTAAAAAGGGTAAACAAAACTGTTACAGGGGTTAAAATGATTTTTTCTAAAAAAAGGATAAAAAATGTAAGAACTTCGAAATTTGGGCCAAAATTGTAAAAGTTACAAAAAGTTTGGACTTTAACTGAAAAACTCTTTACTGAAGGGACTGAAACTGCCAAAGAGTAAATTTTGAGCTAAAAACATTACTAAAACAAGTCTATGGGTCAAAAATGTCAAGAAAATGGTTTAAGGGCTTAAAGTGTCTTTTTTTTAAATAAGGGACTAAAATCGTCATTTTTATTAAAGAATGGCAGAAAAGGTCAAACCAATATTTTGAGTCAATTATTTTATTAATAAGATATTTGGGTCAAAAATACCAAACTACAACTTATGAAAAATAGAAAGATGAATATACATATAATTCCAAGTATCGTTATAAACAACCGACCGGTCTTGTGCCGATACGAAATTAACAATCGTTCAATCAAACTTTCCAACAATTATACTATACCTAAAACAAGTAAATATTCCAATCTTTGGGCTTGAAAGTCTCTAATCATTCTTATTGGGCCTTCGTGACCCATTAACATAACTTTTGAGCCCAACGATAAAAATAAATGTTTATTGGGCCTCTTATGATGTCACACCCCGGCCGTCGGCGGAAACACTGGGTAGTGTAACGTCATTTTTCGTATCACAGTTATATAACATACATTGAACAATACTTAAATAAATTGCATACCTTTATTTATGATTGAAAGTTACATTATTGTTTTCCTAAGATTTATTACATAATATCCGACTATGACATAATTTTTAATGAACAGAAAGATACTAGTAAAACTTCTCCTGTTCGAATACATACCAGCTTTTCAAGTTCCTGAAAACACATGCATTTTAAAATACGTCAACATAAAGTTGGTGAGTCCACAAGTTTTGACTCCATAAAATAATACATTTTTACACATTCAAAAGTATAGTTTTAAAAGTATCATTTTGACTCTCCAACATTAGGTATAATAGTATACTTATCATTTAAGTGTTATACCTAAAAATTTCTTAATCTTAAAGTATAAGTAGGGGAAAACTTATACTTAACATTAATACTTGTATACGACAAAGTATAATGTTTCTACAATTTGCTACCATGAGCCTATAACCGCTGCTATGACATAATACCTCTGATAGAACAATACACTCATGATTTACCATGATAACAATTACACTCATGATTTAACATGAGAAACAACACCGTACGCTTCATCGACGCCAAAATAAAAACAAATAAAATGATAGTTCATCACTTGTTTTTGGTTGATTGTAGCTAACAGTCACAAGTGGGGTGGTCAGCCCGTATACTAATTATACACGACTTCCTCGCTCACACGGGATTAACGGTTACAGTTCAGAGGATTTCCCCTAAGATCCCCAATCTTAGTTGATGAATACAATTACTCATGTAGACTTTGACGGCTTCCTATAGCTCTAACAACAAAAGCATCTTTATGTCTAAAACCTTAAGTTACTAGACTATGCTTTTAAACATTATTCCTAACTTCATAATATTTAGGCAGTATAACAGTTATATCTTGAAGTAAAAACCAGGTTTTATCTGGACCTAAAACCAATAATAACAACATATAACGTTTCTAGTTTTATCTTGACATAAAACTAACAATAACAGCATATCCAGTTTTATCTTGACATAAAACTAATAATAACAACATATAACATATCTAGTTTTATTTTGACATAAAACTAATAATAACAACATATAACATATCTAGTTTTATCTTGACATAAAACTATTAATAGCAACATATAACATATATAGTTTTATCTTGACAACATATAACATATCTAGTTTTATCTAGACATAAAACTATTAATTGCAGCATACTATATAACTTAACATTTAGAACTTTCGAATATCACTTCGGTATTATATCACACACAACATATATGTAGAATCCTAAGTATAACTCAAGATCTACATTAGTAAATTAACATACTGATAAGTTAATAATAGTTGTATGTATTCAAAATTTTATATTTAGAACAATCATATCTCGATTATCATAATTATATACTATCATATAGACATAATAATAACATATATACAATAACTAGCATGCGTTTTCCCCCCGAAATATTAGAAAGTGGGGCCGTGAAACTCACCCTAGTAGCGTGATTTTATGTTATCTAAGCAAAACGGTCAGCGTGCGAGATCGTCGGTGTCACACCCCCAAACCGGAACGGCGGGAACGTTCGAGGGCGGATGACTTCATGTAATACCGTAACAATTGAATACATAGTAAAGAAAGCAATATAACCATCATATATATAATTGAAAGTTTACATTGTTAAAAGCTACATGTTCAAAACCAATTACAATATGATGCCAAAATATGAATTTAAACTGGCGACGCTGCGTCCCTTCTTCAAAAGCTGTTTGTTACCTGTTATTACTGAATCCCTGGGACATACAAGTAGTTTTGAAAGAGTAGATCAGCATTTAAGATGGTGAGTTTCATAAGTATTAAATGAAAATATTTGTATGAACTAAAATGAAATGGTTTGTTTTTGTTTGTTTCTTCCTAGAAAATCTCATATTTTCTACTGATATAAATGTAGCCTTCTATCAAGACCAATGTTTGTTTCTAGAAAATTTCTGTTTTTCCGTATGTGGGTGGCAGTTTAGAAGTTCCAAAACTGCAACACAATAATGTTTTTCATGCCTAAAGTAGTTAATTTATGTACGTGTAAAGTTGCCAAGACGTCTGAAAAACCCCGTAAAGCAATGTGTTTTTAATACTCGATGTGAGTTTTATAACGATGCTATTGACTGGAATTGCCTATACACAACGTTCTTGCCTATACACAACGTTCTTCAGGCGTTGGAATGTTCTGACGTTTGTCACCCCAAATGGTGTACTGTAGCTAACAGTCAGGGTGCAGGGTTGTCAATCCCGTATAGATCTATACACAAACACCATGCTCCCCCTCCAAGGGATTCTGGTATATAATACAAGACTTGAAATGTGTACTCGAACGTACGTGAAGTTTAATGTCTCACAAAACTTAGTATAAAACAGATTTACATATGAAAATGTTCGTTTGTTCTTGTATATGAAAGTAACTCCTTGAAATAGTGTTTCTAGTATGTAAAAGTTCGTGATGTTCCCCTAAAACTATACCTATTATAGTTTTCTAAAAGTGTGTCTCGTTTGTATAGTAAACCCTAGTGAAAAGCTCACTTGTTATGAAAGTATAACTTTTGTAGTGCCAAAATGGACACATATACATACAGTACAAGTAGAGTGTTTGATTTATATATATATATATATATATATATATATATATATATATATATATATAACAACATTTTTCATTTCAAAAGACAAGATGTTATCGTGATATATTTTGCATACGAAAGTTTCCCTATAATAGTTATAAATCACATATGATTCCATTGATAAAAAGTGTATAATGAAACTTTATATAACACACGATAATAATCATATGTTTTACTTGTATTCCCTCCTTAAAAGCATAAAAAACATTTATAAAACATTTAAAAGTGTGGATTATAGGGGTATGAACTCACTTGAAAGGTCGGAGAAGGCGAGATGAAAACCGAGCAGAACTTCGACTCGAGAAAGCGGATTTTCTCGGGATTCTCGGGAATCTCGGGAGCACAAACGACCTTCGGGACTTGAGCAAGGAAACCAGGGCTTCACGATATCACATGCACGGAAAACGAGGCAAAAACGCAAGAAAGATGAGAGGAATTGGGTGCTTTCTTCGGAACCCTCGCATCCCTTTTATAGGGGCTGGGAACCGCCTCGGTACGCTGGGCGTACGTGGTTACGCTGGGCGTACGCGTGCGTCATGCGTGACCGCATCCTCGACTGCCTCGGAGCTTCGGATGGGACGGGGCATAGCCTCGCATAGGGGCAACGTGGACGATCCGAGGCCTAGTCCTCAAGTACGCTGGGCGTACGAGTGTACGCTGGGCATAACTCGGATTGGCCTGGTGACTCCTCCTTCGGATAATACCGCAATTTTGATTTAAAATTTATATTTTTATTATTTAATAAACTTCAAAAAATCATATCTTCTTCATACGAACTTTGTTTTCGACGTTCTTTATATCCACACATAGGTGAGACTACGCTCTACAACTTTCGTTTAGACTCCGTCGGCAAATTTTGAAATTATTTTTATTATTTATTTTTAAAAGGTCGCGGTAAGAAAATTTCGTTAGAAATCCATAACTTCATTATCCAACGTCCGTTTTTGCCAGACTTTTTACCGTTGAAAAACCAATGTCGAGACCTTCGATTCTCATTTAGGTCATTCCGGCCAAAAGTCGCTCGATCTCTGTTTCGAGTTTTTAGCTGTCTGTCGCTAGGCCGAACTTGGAAAAATCATAACTTCCTTATACGAAGTCATATTTGGACGTTCTTTTTATGTACGATCACGGTTTAATGATATCTAACATAGTAGGTAATCAATTAGAGACTTTTCAACATTTTATTTTCGAATGTAATTTCATTATATCAAAAGTGGTTATAATACTTGACTTTTTAGGTCATTACATTGAGTTGAAATATCGGGTTGTCACAGTCGGGGCTCGGGATGCAAGATGGCCTCAGCAAAGGAGAGAAAGGGAAGAAATTTTGGTGTAAGAATGGCTGAAGTCGGACCTGCTATTTATAGTATGAATTTTGGACTCTGACGTCGTGAGTGTCATAAGGCTCACGTCGTGAGTTTTGCATGATCACCCCGTAGACTTGCCATTTGCGTCCCTAGCTTCGGAAGGTGGCCATGTGACTCCTCACATCGTGAAAAACTCTTTGTTCATGTTGTGAGTTTGGATTCTATCCCCTCGCAGCCTCGTCACATCTTCTAGATTCCGAGATATGGATAAATGACTCCTCACGTCGTGAGTGTCATAAAGCTCACGTCGTGAATTTAGTTAGATTAGGGTTTTTGAAAGCTGAATCTTCGGAAGGCCATAACTTTTGCATACGAACTCCGTTTTTTACGTTCTTTATATGCACGCGTATGTATTTACGAGTACTACAACTCTCTTTTAAAATTAAATAGCTAATTCTAAGTCTATTTTAAATTCCTCTTATTATAGAGATTTATAGTGTTCGGTTTATCATAACTTCTTCATGCGAAGTCAGATTCAGGCGTTCTCTATATTTTTGGAATCGTATGGACGTATACTTTGAGTTGTATCATAAAGAAAGTTCATATTTGTATTAGAATTTATCATGAACTACATAAAACTCTTACCATATTACTAGGTTAACATAATCACATTACATGATTGGCATAATAACATGTGATTGTCTATTGACCTATTTTGACTAGTGTTACATGTGACCCAATTACATGCTTAAGGGACCATCAATGGCTTTCACGTGCTATTGGGCCTCAGTGGCCCATTAGCATTGCTAGTAAGGTCCAAATAAATCAAATGCAAAATGGGCCAATGTGTCCTTCGTATACCCACAAGCCTTAAATAATACACGGGATTAGCATGACCTTGTAATCCTCTTCTCCTCGTTTGTTAGGATTACCTTCAATCCAGTAAACAAATACAAGTCGTTAATTAATGGTAATCAAATTCAATTTGAATTCAGTGAGTAATAACGGGCGGCACCTTTATGGGTCATTTGTAGTCTGTAGTTATAATCAAAGTCTCCTAGAGGGAGAGCGAGAGTTTGTGTATAAATCTATACGTGGGTGACTCCCCCACACCTCAGATGTTCGCTACAGTTAGACTCGGTCAGTCTAGGGTTACAAAGTCTAGGGGTGAGCAAAAACCACACCACAACTAAAATTAACCGCAAAAACCGCAACCGCAATAAAAACCGATGGTGAGGTTTTCTGTTTTCCAAAAATTGCAAACTTGCGGTGCGGTGCGGTTATTACTTTTCAAAAACCGCAAAAAAACCGCACCGCACAACATATATTTTATACATTTTTTTAATTATTAATATATCAAATATTAAAAATAAGACAAGTTTCATGGATGAAAGATGGATAAATACTAGAAGACAAAAGTGTTGGTTTTTTGTTATGTTTACCTTTGAAAAACGGTGAAATTAGACAATTTTAAGATATTTATTGTTAATTACTATTGATTTGACGTTTTTAAGATATTAGTTGTTTGTGATTTACGTTTATTTTCTTATACCTTATGATTTTTTTTATTACAAATAATATGTTTGAACTCTTAAAACCGTTTGAGCTCTAAACTGTGGTTAAAAACCACACAAAATTACCACACCAAATCCATACAGTTAATAACCGCAACACAAAAAAATAAATCCACACCGCAAAAATATCCGCACCAAGCGGTTTTGAAAATGGATTAACCGCATTTGCGGTTATTGGTGAGGTTTTAGCTAATAACCGCACCGAACCGCACCGCGCTCACCCCTAACAAAATCTTAAGATCAATTTTGGCGTTCGTTAGAATGCCAAGACAGACGAACTAGTCATTATCATGCATGGTTATAACGACTCACATAAATAAATCCAATACTATACGAGTAATCAAGGAAAAACATAATCATTCGTTGTTATGGTATAACAATTCGAAACAATTATATTATATTATGTTATCGGAAAACATCAGGTTTTTTGAGGAGATCAACATCATTCACTTGTACTTTTCAATAACTATCATGCAAAACTTCTCATTTATACACGCTTTGAAATCACTCACGTACAAAACTATGGATCTTCACACTTTGGTATAAATAAATTTCTTTTCAGAAAATATTGGATTTTCTGGGTTTTATAAACTATACAAAACATTTTCAAAACAACCCTGCTTATGAACTCACCAACATTCCATATGTTGACGCTTTCCAAAATAACTTGTATTATCAGGTAACAGGTAAGTTGAGGAGTAATACCAAGTATGTTAGGGTGTTATGCTTTTGAAAATTTTCAAACAATTTATGATATGAATATATAATATTTAGACAATGTACTTGACGTGAACAATGTCAGTTGTAATGTATTAATGTATGGTGAAGTTTATGTTATGTTTCATGTATATTCATTGTGATGATATTCAATTTGAGTCATGCAAGCCCTCGGACGTTTCCGCCGTCTAGTTCGGGGGTGTGACAGTAAAGTCTACACACATTATCATTATTCCATCCCCATTTTTTACTTGCACAGGATTGACGATCCATTTTGGCAATTGCATTTCCCGCACCACCCCTACCTAAATCAAATATGCAACCTCTTTGTTGACTATTGATATTTGCATATTTAACTCATATTAAGTATAGATTTTTTTTATCATTTATTAGCTAAATTATCGCATATCATAGACAAAAGATACTTAAAAGTGTTTGAATTATGTTTTCAGTCCAAAAGTGAAGCTCGGAAGCAAAAGGAAGCAGGAGAAGCGATTGGGAGCTCGGGAATTAAACAAAGAAGAAAAACACCAAAAACAACACCTACTCAGCGAGTAGGATCGACTACTCGGCGAGTCCGATCGAAGATTCAAGAAGATAAAGACTCAGAGACTTATCGCATACGGGGATTAAGAGATGGACTCGGCGAGTCGGCAATAGACTCGACGAGTCGTTTCGCATCTATAAAGATAACTTCTCAGATCGACATTATTAATTCTGGAACCCTTCTGGAGAGAATAGCTGCGATTGAAGAGCCAGAAGAACCCTAGAGAACGAAGATACAACCCATAATCCAATTCCGAAGGTGATTTGAGGCAAATTCTCATCATTCTACTTAATCTTTTGTTTTCCATTATGGCTAGACAATTAGAATTTGGTTATTTGTTGTTGAGTACCTCAATCATGAGCTAAAACTCTTAAACTTCTGTTTGGGGATACAAAATTGAGACTATGGTTTGATTATTGGTAGGATTAATTCAATGTTGGTGAATTCTGTTAGTTTCAGGTTGCTAAAGAACCTTATGTGTAAATGATAATTAATTTTCTGTTAATAGGAAGGTAATTAAATAGTATGAACATCTCTTAGTTGTTAACCTCATATGTTTATGTGACCACTTTATCATATGCCTAGGATTAATGAACATGAAACTAGAATTAATAAGAAAATTAGGTAAATTTATGTGTGAGCTTGTGTGATGACCATCAACAAGAAGTTAACTAAAGGACCAAATTAGTTAACTATTGCAAGTCTAAATTAACCCGAATAATTAATCTAGTGAATTTAATTAAATTAGACAACTGATCACTGTTTGAGTTAGTTTGTTCACTACGGGTTAGTGTAGCGAACGCGAAGCTAATCACTTGAGTCGGTAGCCAACAAAAGAGTTAATCCATTGCACTATTACCATAATATCAACCATAGGATCAATTGAGTTGAACTAAACAGAAGTCCTTCTCATTATTAAATCTAGTTAATTCTTTGCTTTTCTAGCTTTTAGATTAAGTGATAATTAGTAAGTTTCTAGTCTTGTAAAACTAGAGAAAACCCCTACTTATTATTTAATTTAGATAAAATTAGTCTTTAGTTTTAATTTACCGTTCCCTGTGTTCGATACCCTACTTATTTAGCTATACCACAATTGATAGGTCCACTGCCTTTGTGTGTTCATTTTATAATTAAAAGTAGGTTTAAAACTAAGTGAGTTTACACACATCAAGTTTTTGGCGTCGTTGTCGGGGAACGGTTCTAAATTAGCATTAAATTCTATTTTTATCGATCCTTTGTGTGAGATTTATCTTGCACAGAGTTAATTCTTAGGTAATCTAGTAATTAGGATAAGTTTTAATAAAAAGCCGTTTTAAAAAAAGTAATTAGAAAATTTTTCTGTTTTTGCCTTCAACTCACCGAGTGCACTCGTGCCGACTCGGCGAGTTCATCGTTGTTCATAGTTTTAGTTTTTAATTAATTTTTTGTTCTTTTTTACGCGTTTTATTTTTTTTGTTTTGTTTACAGTTGTTTCATGACCCGAGGATCTGATACACCTCTGGTCCCTCCTCTCGAAGACCCGAAATCCGCATTAAGGAGGAGCAAAGGAAAAGTCATTGGAGAATCCGCTTCTTCAAAGAATTCGCCACTAAAGAACCTCAAGTCCGTTTTCAGCAAGAAGAGGAGCAGCAAATCAGGAGCATCCAGTGCCTCTTTGAGAGTCGAAGACCCAATTAAAGAAGACACCGAGTACGAGACCGAGGAAGAAGAAGAACCTACATACGAGCACAAATCCGATTTTGAAGACGATTTAGCTATCACTATGGCTAACATCGATGAAGTCCCCATGGGGGAATGGAAAAAAAGGATGCGCGATGACACTAGCCCGGGACTTGTGCAACCCGCAATTCCCGCTACCACTACTTTCGAGCTAAAGGGTCATATCCTCGCTCAACTCAAGGAGATTCCCTTCTATGGAAAAGACCACAAAGACGCCTATAAGCACTTGGATGAAGTAAATGATGTGGCTGACTACTTCAATGTACCAAATGTGCCACGCGAGACCCAGCTACTTCGCATGCTTCCAGTCACATTCAAGGGTGCTGCAAAGGATTGGCTCAAGTCACTTCCTCCCGGGTCGGTCACCACATGGGCTAAGATGAAAGAAGAATTCATAGACCACTTTTGCCCGCCTTCCAAAATAGCCAGGTTGAAGAAAACCATTGCCAACTTCAAGCAACAACCCGGAGAATCCCTTTACGAGGCTTGGCAAAGGTATAAAGGTCTTCTTAGAAATTGCCCACACCATGACCTTAATAGCCAACAAGAGGTCTCCATCTTTTATGATGGAGTCAATGTCACCACACGACAATTGCTCGACTCGCAAGGCCCAGTCACAAATAAGGCACCCCCGGTAATCAAGGAATTAATAGAAGAATTCTCTAAGCATTCTAGAGAATACCAAAATCCAAGAAATGAAGTAAGTCGGGGGGTAGTGAACTCGGCCAATGATGGCATGGCGGCGATGATGGATAAGATCGATAGTTTAGATAGAAGAATGACAAAATGGATCAAACAATCCATGCTATCGAGTTGGATGCGAGAACTGTAAAGGGCCTCATCTCACGGAGGATTGTGACTTGGATGAAAATGGAAACCAGAAAGCTCAAGTGTTCTACTCAAGCGGCGATCGATACGATGAGAATTGGCGGAAACCAAAGAAGGAATGGCTCCCGTATGAAGAATACAAGAAGGCTAAGGAGGAGAAATACATGCAGAAAGAGAGGGGATTTTATCAAAAGGAAGAATCGGTAATGGAAAAGAAAGTCGATTTAGAAGAGATGTTCACTAGATTTATAGTCGCGTACGAGAAAAGACATAATGATCATGATGCTGCAATACAAGAGACCAGAAATATGCTAAGGAATCAGCAGGCATCTATTCTCAATATTGAGAAACAGCTAGGACAACTTGCACATCAAGTGAACGAGAGAAGATCATGTCAACTTCCAAGTAACGCTGAGAATAATCCAAGAATGGAGAATGTGAACGCTGTGACTTCCAGCTATGAAGAAATTTTCACACCTGCACAGAAGATCTCCAAGGTGAATACAGAAAAGGCAGAAGAGTCGGCTCCAGCTAAACCCGACCAGACTCGCCGAGCCCCTCTAATGGACTCGACGAGTCCATGCGCTGATGACAAAACTGTTATTCCCTCAAAGCCCTATAATCCCCCTTTGCCATTCCCAATCAGAGCCATGTCTGATGAAAAGGTTAGAGCATACATAGATTTTATGGAGCATGTTCGAGCCCTTCAAGTCAACGTTCCATTTGTAGAAACAATGCTTCAAACGCCCAAGTATTTTAACTTGCTAGAGGGTCTTTTTGCTGCTAGAAAAGATTTAGCTGAAGTCGGGAAGATAGTATTGAGTGAGCTACCAGAAAAGAAGGGCGATCCGGGGAGCATCATAATTCCTTGCCAATTTGGAAATGTACTTGCCACTCAAGCGTTGACCGATTCGGGTGCAAGTATCAACTTAATGCCCTTCTCTTTCTTCAAGAAGCTGAATTTACCGGAGCCAAGGCCTATTAATATGAAGATCCATTTGGCGGACAAGACGACTATTCAACCAAGAGGTGTTTGTGAAGATCTCCTCATTAAGGTCGACAAATTTATTTTTCCCGTGGACTTTGTGGTACTTGATATGGAAGAAGATCCCGGAATTCCAATTATTTTGGGGAGATCATTTTTGAACACCGCATGCGCATTGATAGATGTATGCGAGTCCACACTAATGGTGAGGGTAGGAGATGAGTCAGCGGTGTTTAAAGCTTTACCAGGGATCAAGCAAGAAGAAGGAAGAAAAGAAGAAATCTCATTCATTGATTTGGATGATGAAATACTTCAAAAAGAACTTGCACTTTTGCAAGAAGAAGATCCAAGTAAGTTTTTGCTATCCTCTGGAGGTAATGAAGATGTTGACAAAGACTTGGAGGAGATCGAGAAGTGATGAAAGGAACCGATTCGGAAAACACAGTGGAAAGTGAGGAATACGATCCGACTCGCCGAGTCACTTTCCCTGACTCGACGAGTCCAATCGAAAATCTCAACATCTTGTACAATTTAGATCTACTTGTTACCAGCTCTCTGCATGTTCTGGACAAGAAGATTTTCCCTAATTCTTTAGAAGATCAGGCAGTAGAAGGAGGAATGGATGGTGATTTTCAACACGTTTATGTAGCATGCCTTGATGCAATAATGCAAGAAGATGAAGATAATCTACTTGAAGAGGAGGAAAGCTTTGAAGAAGAGGAAAATGTAAGGGTTAGGAGAGATGATGCTGAGAACCCATTCCTTGAGTCACGTACCACCAAACCTAGAGCACGAGTTTTCACCAACCATGAAGTAATTCAATTTAAGGAAAAGGAAGTGCAAAAGAGGGTGCGAGAGAATGGGGTAAAGAAGAAGAAGGTGAGGAAAGGGGAATTTCATGCAGCTGAGGATGATGCTATAAGGAAGAAGAGAGAAGAATTAAGACGGGCTTACAAGAAGAAGATACACGCTTACAAGACGAAGTACAAACCACAAAAGATTAGGCGTGCATTCCCGATGCAGGAAAATGAAGAAACGTAGAAGGGAAGGAGTCCAGCTAACGACTCCTTAAAAAGAAGCGTTTGGCGGGAGGCAACCCGTTATTAGAGTTTGCTTTCTTTCATCTTTTTCATTTTAGTTTCATTTTCATTTTTAGGATTTTATTCATCTTCCAAATCATCAGACATGACTGCTTGAGAGTGCGTATGGACTAAGTGTGGGGTGGAATGAGTTTTTAATGACAGAATGATATGATTTTCTGAATTGTTTGCAAGTGACTCGCCGAGTCTGACCCTGACTCGACGAGTCTATTCAGATTCCAGGTAAGTATAAATTCGCGACCAGACTCGCTGAGTCTGACCCTGACTCGACGAGTCGGTTTTATTTATAGAAAAAAATTAATTTAAAATGAATTTTTACAACCGGTAACTAGGGTTTTTAACCCTAATGAGATCATTTTCCCCCATCACTCGCCGTGCGCCCCCATTTGCTTTCTCTCTCAAGCACTCATCAAAGTCTTCACTCTTTCTTCAAGATTTTCGATTTTTATCACCAAAGGTACTTAATTTATTTCATAATTATGTTAAAGCCATGATTTTTAGATGATCTAGGGCGTCAATTTCATAGAATACCCGATTTTGAAGTTTAGTGAATTTTTAGGGTTTTGATTTAGTATTAATTATGTTGTTTTGGATGGTTATTTCTCCTTTAATACATCTTAGAAACATCCATGGACAAAACCCTTGAGAAAAATTCCAGGTTTTATGGTCAGATTTTGAACGACTCGTCGACTGACTCGCGCAATTCATACGACTCGCCGAGTCATTCATGGACTCGACGTGTCCAGTCGGGGACCCGGCTGTAATCTGTTTTGATGATTTTCTATGTTTTCTGGGTTGTGTGTTCTTTGTTTTGCAGGGACAATGTTTCACAGAGGACAAAGCTCAAGTGGACACCAAGGAGATTTTCCTTGGTTGAATTTTCCTCGAATTGAATCGGCTTCAACAATGAGAAGATGGAAGAAGAAGTTGGCTGAGGTCAGGAAGAAGGAGATTTATGTACCCAACAGGGTTGATTGGGATTGGTTGCAGACTATCCGGTATGAGGAGGAGTTGGCCCCTTATCTTTTGAAGGAATTTACATACGAGGGGGAGACAATGATTTGTGATGGATGGAGTCGGGTTTTTAGAATTCAAGAGCCGGTGTACCAGGAACTTTGCTGCGAATTTTTCTCCATGGTGTCTTTCCGTGGAGGAGACGATTGCTACCACCCCGCGAGTTTCAGTTTTTGCCTTGGGGGCGAGTTCCATCAATGCTCCGTCCTTGATCTTGCATGTCGGTTGGGGATTTATGACCGACCATTGGTTACGACCGCTATATTTCGCGCCTTTTTGGAACACTCTCATAAGGTGTTCCCCGATGGTGTTACGAGTACGGGTTGGTGGAACACAATCGCCAACAAGTTATACATTTCGAAGTCGGCCCAAGAAGGAAGTATTAGGTCACCCACACACCGTCTCATTCACTGTCTTATCTCCACCACCATCAACCAAAGGAAGGATGACGACAAGGTGTCCAACCTTGATGTATTTTATCTTTGGAGCATCATCACACCCGACACCTTTTGCAACATTCCGTGGTGTTTGGCTTCTTATTTATCGGAGGGTGCGGTCAAGGATCGCAAAACCTCCAAAATTAATGGTGGCATGTTCGTCACCCAGCTAGCCAACTCATTTTGGTTGATGACCCGCGGTGCATGGAATTTAATGACACTGATTCCCGCCCCTCCCTTTAATCCCATTCTTTTTCGGAGGGCGAGAATTATTGAGGATTATGGAGGTGGTCATTATGCTATCCCGCATGATGACCTGGTGGTTGGTCCCGAGGCACCGGGAAGGAGGGTTAGGTCGAGACGAGAGCGAGACGTGGAGGAGGAACCGCCGGTAATTTCGGTGGATAATGATCAAGTGCCAATGGAATGGTATAATGTTGAGATGAGGAGAATGCAAGATCAAATGACGAGGAGTCTCAATTTTAGCAACGAGTCCAACATTCGGCTTTTTGACCACTTCCATATTCCGCATATTGATGGGGGTAACTTCCCATGCATTCCATCTTGGGATGAGGTGATTAATGCAAGGAGGAGTGGAGCTAGTGGAAGTGGAGCTGCGCATGATCATGATGAGGAGGAAGATGATTAGTTTTTTTTGTTTTATGGAACAATTTTCAATTTATTTTTGTTTTGTTTGGTGTG
Organism: Lactuca sativa; assembly: GCF_002870075.4. Lineage (NCBI taxonomy): Eukaryota > Viridiplantae > Streptophyta > Magnoliopsida > Asterales > Asteraceae > Lactuca > Lactuca sativa. Next base: position 63,969,125 of record NC_056626.2, on the reverse strand, counting down.
TTTGAATTTTTAGTTAAGACTTTTATTTGATGTTTAATTTGCCTTGATGACTTTCAGATTTTGGATTAGGAATGCTTGCATAAAGGGTCTGGAGTTTGAGAGAGAAAGAAAAATATAAAGAGTGGAAAAGAGTCAATAAAGGGCGGAGTTTAGAGTTAAGGTGTCGAGTCCGGTCCTGAGGAACACGAGTGGATAAGTCTAGAAGTTATGAGAAGTTTTGAAGATTTATCAAAAGCTAGAACAAATGCAGAATGTAAATTTTTCCACCCAGCGGTCTACTCGCCGAGTGCACTTAACTGACTCGATGAGTCTCTTTATACTTTCACATTTTCAAAGCTGTCCGCGACTATACTCGACGAGTCGTTTATATGACTCGACGAGTCACTCAATTTTATACCAACAAGACTGCTGATTCGATGATGTTGAATATACCACTTGACCATTTATTCTTCCCTATCGATTCTTGAAGAGTTTACACTATTTTTCCTGCCTATTTGGAGCTGCCTACATGTGATTTGATGCCCAAGACGTGGATGAGCCATTTTCATGTCTAAAGTCAATTGAAGATGGAGTTGAAGAATGAAGAAGTTCAACCTCGCAACTACTATTCCAGGGGAGTTTGTTCCAATTCCCTCTTTATTTTATTGTTATTTTTCATGCATAATATGCAATGGGGACATTGCATAAATTAAGTGTGGGGTAGGGGGTTGATGTCATTTTAGTAAATATAAAATCTTAATATCCTAATTTAGGTCTAATTTTAAAAAAAAATTTGCATACCAAAAATGTGACTTAGGGATTAATTTCGGAAATTTTGGTAAAAAGTAATTAGGATTCCATGTTAGAGTTATGTTGATGATTGCATGAAGACCCAAATGTTTAGTTGAGCCTATATACGTTCTAGTGCATTTGTGGCTTCCTTATTCCAGTGAAATCATGAGACAAAAACACGACCTCGCTCAGCCCGAAGGATGCAATATGTTTAGCATCGTGTACCAGAAATGTATCCAGGAAAATTATTATCGTTAGCCAATAAAGGTTGAAGTTGAGCGCCCCTACTTAAGCATGTAGGGTTTTGAGTGAAAAAAAGTGAGGTACATGTAAAAAAAAGAGAGAAATGCAAGAAAAGTTTGAAGAATTTTGGAGCAACTAAAGTGAAGATCAAAAGATCCAAATTCCAAGAAATTCAAAAACTTGAAGATACCAAAAATCAAACAACAAGGTGGTGAATTAACAAGAAATCAAAGATCAAATTATCAAGAAAGTGAAGAATTCAAAAGAGCTCCATAGTGGTATCATAAATTGTAATTCTAGAATATGTATGCTTGGGTTGCTCAACTAAAAATACCTTGAGGATAGGAGGTTTTCTACGGATGGATTTGGAGGGATGCATAAAATGAGCATTGTTCGGGATAAGTGGGCGAATGTTTATGAGGATTGTGAGTATTTGGAGTATGGGGGTATTTAGGAAACTTTTAGACACAAATGTATGCGTTGCGGTCTTGGCATAATGGTTGGGTTAGATTGGAGTTGTCATATGTGATTCTAATGTGCTAAAATTCAGTTTTGCTTGGGGGCAAGCAAAAGTCAAGTGTGGGGTATTTTGATATTTGCATATTTAGCTCATATTAAGTATAGATTTTTTTTATCATTTATTAGCTAAATTATCGCATATCATGGACAAAAGATACTTAAAAGTGTTTGAATTATGTTTTCAGTCCAAAAGTGAAGCTCGAAAGCAAGAGAAGCGATTGGGAGCTCGAGAATTGAACAAAGAAGAAAAACATCAAAAACAACACCTACTCGGCGAGTAGGGTCGACTACTCGGCGAGTCCGATCGAAGATTCGAGAAGATAAAGACTCAGAGACTTATCGCATACGGGGATTAAGAGATGGACTCGGCGAGTCGGCAATGGACTCGACGAGTCGTTTCGCATCTATAAAGATAACTTCTCAGATCGACATTTTCAATTCTGGAACCCTTCTGGAGAGAATAGCTGCGATTGAAGAGCCAGAAGAACCCTAGAGAACGAAGATACAAACCCAGAATCCAATTCCGAAGGTGATTTGAGGCAAATTCTCAGCATTCTACTTAATCTTTTGTTTTCCATTATGGCTAGACAATTAGAATTCGGTTATTTGCTGTTGAGTACCTCAATCATGAGCTAAAACTCTTAAACTTCTGTTTGGGGATACAAAATTGAGACTATGGTTTGATTATTGGTAGGATTAATTCAATGTTAGTGATTTCTGTTAGTTTCAGCTTGCTAAAGAACCTTGTGTATGAATGATAATTAATTTTCTGTTAATAGGAAGGTAATTAAATAGTATGAACATCTCTTAGTTGTTAACCTCATATGTTTATGTGACCACTTTATCATATGTCTAGGATTAATGAACATGAAACTAGAATTAATAAGAAAATTAGGTAAATTCATTTGTGAGCTTGTGTGATGACCATCAACAAGAAGTTAACTAAAGGACCAAATTAGTTAACTATTGCAAGTCTAAATTAACCCGAATAATTAATCTAGTGAATTTAGTTAAATTAGACAACTGATCACTGTTTGAGTTAGTTTGTTCACTAAGGGTTAGTGTAGCAAACGCGAAGCTAATCACTTGAGTCGGTAGCCAACAAAAGAGTTAATCCATTGCACTATTACCATAATATCAACCATAGGATCAATTGAGTTGAACTAAACAGAAGTCCTTCCCATTATTGAATCTAGTTAATTCTTTGCTTTTCTAGATTTTAGATTAAGTGATAATTAGTAAGTTTCTAGTCTTGTAAAACTAAGGAAAACCCCTACTTATTAATTAATTTAGATAAAATTAATCTTTAGTTTTAATTTACCGTTCCCTGTGTTCGATACCTTACTTATTTAGCTATACCACAATTGATAGGTCCACTGCCTTTATGTGTTCATTTTATAATTAAAAGTAGGTTTAAAACTAAGTGAGTTTACACACATCAACTATCCTGTTTGGCTCTTTTTCCATCATTCTTTTCATTTGCTTCACATGCACAAACCATTGGTTAACATTTAACCTGTGTTTTATTATTCTTCTCAGAATACTCGGCATATCTTCATGTCTCCAGGCGAATACATCAACGTAAGCTTGCATGATTGCCTTTATTCCTTCTTTCAAATTGTTTGGTAAAGTCGAGCCAATCCTTATTGTTTGATCGTTGTACTTTAGATAAACTATGATTCTCTCTTCTTCCTTCAAAACACTTCTTTTGTCATAACATGTGTCGAGCATCCCCATGTTCAGCAGCATAAATTCGTTTGACTGTCCGTAAAGGTATGCTTCTCAGAGTGATGATTCTATGATCCGATGGAAATTTAAGTAGGTCGTGCAGCGTAGAAGGCACCACTTGTAATTGCCAAAGTCTCGCTCTGCCGAGGATCATATTATAAGGGGAATGGGATTTTATTATGATGAAATCCACCAATATGGTGTTGGACAATATACTTTCGTAATCCAAAAGTGTAAATAGAAGGGAATGTTTCCCCTCCAACCACACTACTTGGCTCGAAAAAACCACTACCAATGACGTTGGTTGTATGTAACTCCTCACTTCTTTTGGTAGTTGTTCCAAACAATGCATGTACAGTACAACGTCCTTCCTACTGATGCGTTGATTATAAGTGACTCAGTCCCATTGTGGCCAGGTGGGACATGATAGTTATGAGAGATTTCCAAATTCATCAATCTTCTCTTTTTGATTGGCATGGCCCTACTACTTGATTGCAAATCAACACCTCAACATCATCCACTGCATTCTCTTTCTTTCCGGTTTTCTTTTCTTTCGACCGATTGTTTTGTCTTTCTTTTTTTTCCCTTTTTAGACACTCATAGTCCATCGTGGCATGCCCAATCTTCTATGAAAGTCATAATAATGATTAGGAACTCAGGAATACCTCTTAGGGGCTGTTTGTTTTTTTGTGAAGATCTGCGGAACCACTTTTGTCTGCGCCGCGCAGACAACGCGCAAACATATGTCCTCGTAGAGTGTTTGTTTTTTGGAAGTGCGCAGATCAAAAAACGTATGCACGAGGTCTTCCTGGCACAGACATGGACCACTGTCTTCAAAGGTCTTCAGACCCCATTTTGTGAAGATCTTTTTTTTTGCTGAAAATACATTTTTAATGTTTATGAGATGAAATTAAATTTGAAAAATCAATTTATTTCAACAGCTGCAGACGTTAAAAACAAACAGTCTTCTTATTACAAACTGCAGACATTTGGTCCACCTCTTATGCCGCAGAGGCTTGCAGATGTGGTCCGCAGACTGCAAACATTTTGGCTTCAAAAAAACAAACAACACCTTAGTGTTTCGACACATCGCTTCTCTTTTTTGATCCTGAGGGGGTTTCACGTCGTATGCTTCTTGTCCATATGTTGTGTACTTGCTACGTCACCATTGGTCTCGTCGATAATTGTAACATCCCGATTTCCAGGTATGAGAATTTTATTCAAAAGACATGATTCCCTTGGAACTCGTTGATTTGATGGCCTCAAATCGACGTGTTGAAAGGCCTTGGGCCGCGCATCTTTTTGGACCAACTCGACGAGTTGGAGAGGCAAACTCGACGAGTTAGCGACTGATTATGAAACCCTAATTTTTAGGGCGATGCACCCTATTTAAAGGCCTTAAGTCCCATGAATGGCCTCCCTATTTGCCTCCTCTGTCCATAAACCCTAAGTTTCGTGCATCCTCTCCCAAGTTGAGTGTGTGAGCTTTAAGAGTTGGTCCTTTTGGTGTTCTTTTGAAGGACCTTGAGGTTGGAAGTGTCTAAATTGAAGGGAAGTCTTCAGATCCAGAAACTCTTTGAGTATCACAGTTCTTTTGAGGTAAAAAGTCGACAACTTGCTTATCTATTGCTTAGATCTCTTCCTTGGAAGTTTATTGTCATATTTGGCTCATTTTTTGGGATTGTTCATGGGTTGAGTATTTCATGAAGTTATCACTTCATATATGGACATTTTGTGGCCTCATTGGACTTAAAGTTTCAAGCTTTATCAAGTTCTAAGTCTCCTTCATGCTTTAGGTCCCTTATTAAGCCTTCCTTAAGTTTTGGAGCTTCTTTGTCACATGCATGGACATAAAGTTAACAACTTTACATGGTTTTCCAACTCTTGGGTATCAGATCTACATTTTAAGGCATTAGAATTGATGAAAAGGACTGAATGTGTTAAGCTAGGAAAACTCGGCGAGTTTTCCAGCCAACTCGACGAGTTGGCTAGGGTTTTACCAATTCTCTGAATACTGTAGGAACTCGACGAGTTGGTAGGTGCACTCAACGAGTTGGTTCAACATGGATTAATGACCTTGACTATTGACTTTGAATTTGACCATGGTTGACCAACTTTGACTTTTGAGGGCATTTTGGGTATTTCATAGTTTGATGGAATTGGTCACATGGTGGTTGTAGGCATTTGAGTCAGGAGCTGAGATTTGGGAGTTGGATCTTATCAGTCAACACTACTTGTGAGGTGAGTTTTCCTCACTATACTTACTGGGTCGAAGGCACCAAGGCCAGCCCATTGGATTGTTACCCTGGTTATTGTCTGATGTTATGTGTAGGGATCTGTTAGATCTGTATTCCGATTATAGAATAATGATATGCTTAGTGATTCGTTAGATCTGTTTGATTGACCGTGCATGCTAGCTAGTACTTGATATGATATCTGTTGTTATGTTATGTGTGGTTGGGTTGAACGGTCCTGCTTTGTGCTGAAGGTCAATAGACCCAGGGCGTCCAGGATAGACTGAAGGTCAAAGGTGGCGTACCTCAAACTGAAGGCGTGGAGAGCGTACCAGTTAGACTGAAGGCTAATAGGGCGTTCCAGTCAGGCTGAAGGCTCTATATGCATGTTGTTTATTGTATTGTTCTGGTTTTACTGTGTGATGGTATTTTGGGGGAAACTCACTAAGATTTGGGCTTACAATTTTGGATTATGTTTGTGGTAATTCCGAGGATCGCGGGAAGGTGAAGGCGTGATCGTGCACCTTCTCATGTTTTTACTTAACGATTTTGGGATTTCTCTGACGTTGAACTTATTTTGGAAACAATTTGTAAACAATGGTGGTTTTAAGTATGTTTTAAAAGTTTAAAATTTTTGGGAAATTCGTGGTGGTTTAGTAATTGTTTTGTTGTCTTCCATAATGAGTTGCTTGGGCCGGGAAGAACTTGGTTCTTCGGTCTACTGCCATAGAACCTCCTCGTTCCATTCAAACCTTTTCGGCGCTCCCGTCTTCTTGCCCAAAGAATCTATTTATCTTTCTTATCATCTCTTCTATGTTGCCCCATTCTTTACCAACCAACTTCTTAAACAGCTCTCCCTCCAGCAGGTCGTAAATGAACGCTGCTATGATCATGGGGTCATCCCTAGTTGTCATTTTGTGACTTATTTCGTTGAAACTTTTAAAATAGGATTTGTTTGATTCCCCTTCTCTTTACATGCAAGAAAATATTGCATGATCCTGCTGTTGGAACCTTCATTGTTGAATGAAGTTGTTGCAAAATTTTATGTAAAGTTCCTCAAAGCTCCCAATACTCTTAGGAAGAAGACTGACCAACCGGTATCTTGTTTATCCATCGATGGTTCCTACGAAATACATACTCCATAACTTAGGGTCCATCAGAATCATTTTGACAGTCCATTGGAAGTTTGACACATGATCATCTGGATTCCCAATACCGTCGTATGAATTTACCCTAGGGCCTTTTAAACGAATAAGGATTGGAGTATTGTTTATTTCATCAGTAAATAGAGACCTGAAGTTCAGTCCTCCAAAATCTTTGTGGTACTCATGTGTGTGTTTCATTCTTTGCGAGGTTAACTTCTTTTGCTTATTTTCCTCCATTCTGTCCTCATCTTTATCCCGATTAAGCTCCTGGGTCGAACCACTAGACTGATCCGACCGTACAGAGACGTAGTCCTAATCGTTTTCACATTTCTACCTTTCCTATTTTTCCTTTTCTTCGCATCGTTTCTTCATGGCTTTGTATCGTTTGAAGGCTTGGAATTCTTCCATTTCACTATTTTCTTTATCGCGGTCCTTCAAGGTACCTAACGTGCTAGCATTCTTGACAATAATAACAATCTGGGGTGTTTCTGGTTGCGTTCCAGAATCTTGCATTCTTGGAATTGGGCTTGCTTCGAAACTCGGATTATCAACGGTGTTGCCGGTTACGACAATTTGTTGCAGAGTCCGGCGGATGACGACACTTGTTGTTTCTCATATTTACTTAGTCCGAATGATGGACATGATGATGTCCGATCCCCTGAAGTCCAAACCTGAGAGGTAAACAAACCATTATATGTCTGTTGGGCCTTAGACCCGAGAGAACGCTTCGATGCCAAAGTTAGACAACAAGATAGGGAAATTCGATATTGTATTTGAGAAATGACTTAGATTATGTACTTATGGGATGTTGGTGTCGGATCACTTTTATACCTAAGTACCTAGGGAAATGGGGATGAAGACAGGCTGAGCAGGCCCCCATCTTATCGCCATTAATGCTCTCTTAGGCCAAGGGTACAAAAGTGATACATGGGAAGTGCAACCAGTCTTGCCATTATGAATACCCGAAATTCGCCTCATCCGTTGGGTACAGGCTGTCATGTATCATTTTCCACGTTTCCTTGATCTTGATATCTTTAATCGTTCATTTACAACATTCTTAATCGTTCACGGGCTTCGGCCACAACGTCCCCAACTCGACAAGTAATCCCGTATGCTACATCGGATCCCCAGTCTTCAGCCTTTTATCCTCAGTTCGATCTTAACATATTTGACTCAACCTTAACATGCCCGACTTGGCCTCAACATGCTCGGTTCGGCCTTGCCATAGGTGCCATACTTCATTAATATTAAACGCTAACGCTTAAGCAATGAGTTTATATAGGTACACATCGTAATTTATCTAATTACTACTCATAGTGTACTTGTAGTTTTTAGATGTATCTTTCGTCCTTGCCATTATAAAGAATAAACTATGTGTGAAAGACAAGATGTACTGGGGTTTAGGTTGTGATTGAGATGCGATTGGCCAAGAGAGATAGGGATATGAGAGAGATATATTAGAGTAATTATTTAATCCTTAACATTTTTTTTACTTTTCATTAAATTTGTCTTAAATTGAATAAAGTTAAAATTCAACAACAAAAGATTTAATAAATAACTAAATATATGATATATGTTAAATTAATTACTTTAACAATTATAGTCTTTTTTTTGTTAAATTCCTGAGTTTGTTTGATTTGACCGAGTTAGACCAATTTTGATCGATTTTCAAGAAAACACATCGGTACACACCTGATTCCAAATACTTGAACGAGCTTTAATGCACTAGGTATGCATATTCCCACATAGTTAAGAGACAAAGTAGCCTCCCTCTAACGTTATTGCATCCTTGCATGATCTTGGTGCAAAGAATGAGCGGTATGTTAGAGATGATTAGATGATTCAACTTCACAATACGAACTCTTATGCTTTACGAACCTCCAAAAACCCTCATGTATGTTAATTAAATGGTGCAAAGGTGAGGCAAATGCTCATTCAAATATCTACATACTAGGGTAGCCGACTTGGCTTGGGACAACCTATGTTTGGTGGGAACCATGGAATATGCTATTTTCCTCAAGGGCAAAAAGGAGTGTGGAATTTAAGTATATGACACTAGGGTTTGAAACCAAACATTGAACTTAGATGGGCACATGGATACTCAACAGGTCTCGCTATATAATTTGTATATCGACTTGTAATTTTAAAATGTAATTTGAATATGATAGACCTGGATACGATTAATCAACGATTGACATGTTTTGCTGGTCCCAAACGGACACCTTTTAAATAATCTCTTTTAGAAATATAGATTATAAAAGTCTATGCTACATAACATGTTAGACACTTAGAAGGCTTGATTACTAATTTTCTTACTCAAGCCCAAAAGGCTCATGCCCATTTACAAAAAGACACAGGTAATATAAGCTAAAGACCCAGCCAACCATAAAATTTGAGCATCTCTAGTTGTAAGTCGTAAGTTGTAACTAACACTATTATTAGTCTTAACTCACCCTTTTCTCCAAAATGATCAAAACTGAAGTTTTTAATTTTAAAATAATATACCGCCTTTTATGGCGTGATGCAAAAATAATACATATCTCTAGATTTGAAACTTTGATAGGTGAAAGGGAAAGGCCCACAAAAGATATCCATCACCACAATTGCTACAACCATATGATATATGATATGATGTGATTTTTCAATAAATTCCTATTCATGCACAACCAATGGAAGGACCGAGGGCATTGAAGAAGAGTGGACCACCCTCACAATGCACATAATCATTGGAACCACACGGAACCACATTGAAAGAAAATAAGAGGGGCAAGGGGCCATGATAATTGTTAGTTAAACTAAAAGAAGTCATAACGTGGCTATTATCTTATCAAGAAACCATAATTAAATTTGTTTAGGGTCTAAAATTAAAATTTTGGTATTGTTTAAAGCAATTACGAGTCTAGAACAAAAAAACTATATGGTTCACTAACTGAGTTCAACCAGGTCGGTTTAAGAGAAAATTATATCCAACCAGATTAGTTCTGCACGTATAAAAATTAGTTTTTTAAAGGACTAATCAATCGTTTCTTATTTTTTTTTTATTAAAACGAACTAATACTTTAAGTAAGTTTGTCTAAAAGAAAATTGACAAGCTTATGGTATAGAAATATAAAAGAGAAAATATCTATTTACAATGACAATCCCCCTTCACCATTTTCTTCTTAGAGTGAATGTTTGACTCTTAATGCCACAAAATATAATATGTCTTCTATTGTATATAATTTATATATATTTTTTTCTTTTTTGTCAAACACATTAACATAGGTCATTCAAAATATTTAAGACATGTCTTAAATATATTTTATATATAACTTGTTGGGAATTTTTTAATTTTAAGTGGGTCAAATGACCCACCTTCAAACAAAGTAGCATTTGCCACTCGTTTAAAGTTTGTAGATCATTACTTAAAAGTTATAAGCAAATTCGGTAATGATTGATTAACATAACTTTATTAAACATTATAGCTCACATTAACCGGTCCATACCCACATAAAATATAAATCATGAAACATTAATAGTATTTTAGATGTATCAAGTTTTAAACCATAAACTTTTTATATGGAATTCTATAACTCAATTAGGCTCCCACTCGGTTAAAATTTAAGCTCTCATCGTAGAGATGCAAATTTTTAACCAACATTTCATGGTTCTCGATTTATACAATTAATCTTCAATTATACCACCTTTAAACAAACACAATCAAAAGATTCAATCCATTGAATTTTTTGTATTTCATATCACATATTCAAGTAGAAGACAAAATTAAATAGAGGTGCGGATTGAGACGACGACTATGTTTGGCGTACTAGCTGAAAATTTAGCTGTTAGCCGAAAAACTAGCTGATAATTGAAAAACTAGCAAATAATTTTTTTTTGGAAAACTAGCTGAAAAATTAACTGAAAAATATGAAATAGCATGAAAGGACATTTGAAAGAATGTATTTTTATAATTAATTAAAGGGTATATTTAGAAAATTTTAAAAAAAACTCATAAAAAACTAGTCTAAATAGCTTTTTAAAAAGCTAACTTTTAAGTTATTTTTTTTCTTGCCAAACATAACAACTTTAAAAAGCTCGAAAAATTAGCTACTGTGATGCGCCAAACACAGCTTACATCTTTGGAATCAAAACTTATTTGGAACTATCAAATTCAGAACTAGCACAAGAACCAATATAATTTATGTTGGTTTTGGACCCTCCAGTTTGGAGCTGCTTCTAGTCTTTTTTTTTTTTGGATTCGTTACGGGAACAAAGTGAATGCGTCACATGTCCCACATCGACCTCTCGAAAAAAGAAATCTGCGAGGAAAGTGTTACCGTAACCATATTAATTTAAAAATCCTTAAAATTCAATGCAAGTATAATCGAAATTTCACTTACGGATTTTAATGTTAATTTTATAAAATAAATTAATATATTCAGATTATTTATTAATTCAAAATATACAAAATTAATATTAAATGAGAACTCAAATATGCTTAAGAACCTAAGATTTTTCTTTATCAATTTTTTTCTTCAAAATACAACATCAAACAAACATAAACATCTCATACCAGATATTTGTTCGAAAAAACAAATTTGTTTTTTTTCTTCTGTCATTTACGTCTTCTCACTACCCCTTCTATATGCCATCCCCGTTGTCTCCATCTTAACCCCACCCCACTCCCACCCATCTACTGAGTTCATTCAAGAAGTAACTGCATCATATTTTTCAAGGAAACTCTTTCTTTTATGTTGTGTTTTGCGTGTCACAACTAGTTGATAAACCAACTTATTTTTCGAGTTTTGTTATGTCGTGTTTGGCAAGCCAAAAAATAGCTTATAAGCTAGCTTTATAAACAATTATGTAGACCAACTTTTTAGGAGGTTTTTTTTTTATTTATTTTTTATTTTTTATTTTCATATATATATATATATATATATATATATATATATATATATATATATATATATATATATATATATATATATATATATAAACACATTTTCTTAAGTGTCATTTAATGTAATTTTATATCTTTTAGATAATTTTATTAAAAGTCATTTTTTATAAGTTAACTTTTCAGATAACAACTAGTTTTTTATACAACATTTAGATTTTCAGTTAGTACGTCAAATATAACCTTAATATCATAAATTTGGTGTTGAAATACTCTATGAGAAACCCCAAAAAATAATAAAATACCGAGTAATAACCTATCATATTTGACGAATCTTTTTAACAAAATAATACCATTTCGCTGTCGGTAGATGGGTTTTTACCGGACACTTGACGATAAGAGGGTTCTTTCTTGAACCCATGGGTTAGTGAGACTTGATGATTCTATGAATATTAGCCCACTTTAATTAAATGGGCTTACGGAAAATACAATCATCCGGTTGCATATACGTGGGCCTGGTAACCTGGCCCGTTCTTCCTTTACAACAACCCTAGTCCACTAGGGTTTTCCTTTACAATCAACTCAACAGACCACAGACGGCAGATTTCTCAACTCCCTAAGGTTTACACGCTGCAGAGAAAACTCGATCTTCACTTCAGGTGCGTTGCCTTTCTTCTTAATTTGTTGGTTTTTAGGTCAACATCTTTTATCTTGATGAATCGTGATGTGTTCTCGTTGCCTCTGTGATTTGGATTACCGTTTTTAATCGGTGTATTGGTTTGTTCATAAGAATTTGGTTTTGTTTTGTTTTCTTCACAGACAAAGATGTCGATCGGAGAGCTTGGTTGCACTTACGCCTCTTTGATTCTTTGCGATGATAACATTCCTGTCACGGTTAGTAATTTCTACTGCTTCAAGTTATGTAGATATGTATGATTGTTATCGCTTTTCCTTCTTTTTGTCTATTTTCATGATTCATTGCTCCAAAGATGTAATATTATTTACTAAATTTTCTTAGTCGTGCTTACATTTTGATTTGTGACTTCGTTCCTGTAGTTTTGTACTTTCTCTTGTTTGTTTGAAACAGTGAAATGCGCAGATTAATTAGCGTTAATTGTTGATTGCAGGCTGAGAAGATCACCACCCTTTTGAAGGCAGCTAATGTCCATGCTGAATCCTACTGGCCAGCTTTGTTTGCTAAGCTTGCAGAGAAGCAAAATATTTTGGACCTCATTTCAAATGTTGGTGCTGGTGGCGGCGGCGGCGGTGGTGGTGCACCAGCGGTAGCTGCTCCTGCTGCTGGAGGTGCAGCAGCAGCTGCACCTGTTGCAGAAGAAAAGAAGGTAAATTGCGAATTTTTATAGTGTTTCTTTAAATATTTTTTTTGTTTTTATGTAATGTAGTATTCATGTTTTCTTTGATTCAATGTACACAGGAAGAGCCAAAGGAAGAGAGTGATGATGATATGGGATTTAGCTTGTTTGATTAGAAGCGTTTTTCAATATTATGTTTTAGTTAAAAGAGAAAAAAACTTTATCTGTTTTATTGTGGTGTTTTAGCACTGTTTTACTGGGTACTCGTTAAGAATTTTGTCCAATTTTTTCTTTTATTATCTGTCTTCAGAGATGAAATCTTTTGAAGGTTTTTTCTTTGAATTTTATATCTTGAATTTAGCTCTGGTTTTGTTTGAAATAGATAATCCTTCTTGGTATAGATGAAATAGATATATACCTCCAGATCCAAACTAAGAAAATGAAATAAGGCTAAAACCAAAAGAAAATGTAATTTGTGATTTTCATGATTCTGTACTGCTTTTATTCTCAGCAATAGGCTGCAAATGAACTGAACGTACGGCAAACAATTTATGAACCTTACGGCGGTTATTTTATCAATTTATGAACCGTACGGCGGTTATTTTATTTAATAAATGAACGAACATGAACAATAGTTTCGTTCACGAACTTTTGTTTATGTTGATTATTTAAGTTTGTTCATATATAGATATTTAATCGTATTTGATTATATTGTTATATTCAATGTTTTTGTTGATTATTTAAGTTTGTTCATATATAGATATTTAATCGTATTTGATTATATTGTTATATTCAATGTTTTTTTATGTTCATATATGTTTAATTATGTTTTTATTTATGTTCGTTTAATTTGTTTACGAACATAAACGAAAAAATATAAACAATGTAATTTGTTAAACGAACCATGAAGAAATCTAATTCGTTTATCTGGTCGTGTTCATTCATTTGTTCGGTTAACTTAAATGAACAAACATAAACAGACTTTTATTCATGTTTGTTCGGTTTGTTTATAGCCTACTCAGCAACGTTGTTAAGCCATAGCTAACTGATAAGATAGTTTATTTTATGAGTATTTTTTGTTGATGTGTTTGACAAGTTAAAAAGTAGTTTATATGTTTGCAATTTAATGTAGCTTATTAATGTCTTTTATGTAATTTTTATATATTTCAGCTTGTTTTATCAAACAAGTTAGTTTTTTATTTATCAGTTATTTTTTTTAGCTAACAATTAGATTTTTTGAGCAGTATTAGTATGCCAAACACATTCTTAGTATTCTAGCATGGTGGTAGTTTGGTAATCTAACATATGTAACTTGATTTTGATTTGCGTCTATTTTTTTAATTTTTAGTAATGGAAAATGTTTTGTTGACATTAACTTTAATAAAGTTGATTTATTTTTACCATAAATGTCTGCAACTTGACATAATTTTGATTTTGTACATCCTCATGTAATTTTTGTTATTTATATTTTCACACAAAATTGAAACATCTTAAGGGGGTGTTTCGTAGGCAATAATAAGGGAAGGAATGGAACGTGGTATTATGGGTTAATGAAAAAAAAAACATGTTCATAGGTATAAGGAAAAGAAAGTTTTATTCCGAAAGCAATCCCATTTCCTCAAGACTCAGTGTTTTCATTCCTTGGGGTATTCATGTTTTTTTTTTTTTTTTTTTTTTTTTTTTTTTTTTTTTTAATATTCCATTCCCTCCTATCATAATATCTTCCAGTTTTGCCCTCAATCTCCATCAAGATTGGAAGAAACGATCGCTCAAAATCAATATACATAATCTACACTATCAAAATCTTCTATCAGTTTAATTTATCACACCAAATCAGCCATTAGTTCATCAACAACAATACGCTTGTTCTATAGGAAGGTGTCGATTAACTTTACTTGTATCTTTTTTTTTTTTTTTTTTTTTTTTTTTTTTTTTTTTTGCAAATGCGTTTGTTGAAGCTACTCTCAAGAAACTAACTTTGAAGGTTAGCGTCTGTTTTTTTTTTTTTTTTAATTTTGTTAACCGGAATGTCTGTACTCGATAGGTTTTATTGGCATTCAATTTTATGTATAGATGAAGTAGTTTTATGTATCAATTAATCAAAATTGAATTTTGTGTGTTTTCTTGTTGTGCCTTTTTTTTATTTGTGCTCTAAAAAACAAGTGAAGTTGGTTAATTTAGAAAAAGTTGTGATTTTAAACAATCTATCGTGTATTAGATCATAATTGATCATTGGTGCTTTCAACTTTCATAATCTTATTCTCCTCATACTCCCATTGTCAAATATAATATTTTGCAATTGTTGATCATAACCCACTTCAAAGTATTGGATGGTAACCCCATATTCGGGGTGTGAAATTTTAGTTTACATTTTTTCCATCGAATTCATTTATCATTTCCTATTCATCTCTTGTTGTTATTTGGATAGTATCATGTAAATTTAACAGGGCAATTGTTTTTTAGATTTATATTTGTTTCCAGCAAAATGAAATTTTAGTTTATTGTATTGTTTCTTAGAAAAATATCATGTTATTGATGATATTTTTGTGTTTGGAGGTCCTTAAAGACAAACCATTTGATAATTGCAACCCTTATTGAACATCAAATTAGTAACCTATACCATTTCTTGTGTTAACCTGCACAATATTTTGACTAATTACCAATTGAGTTTCATCCAATATGCCACATTTATAGTACATATCAGGAACCGCCTCATGACATCAAAGTGGCCTAAAACGACAATCTAATTTGTAAACTAATATTGGATAGTTTCATTTGTAACTTTATTTCCTGTAACTCTTTACATCTGTGGTATCCTGTCAACTTCTTTGTAAATCAAACGTTTGTTTTTTATGATAAAAGAATCTACTCCTATTACAGTTATGACTCGCCTTAAAATAAATACACAGAAAAGAACAAAGAAACTTGCTGCATTTAGTACATTGTGGATTGAGATAATAAGTTTAGTAAATTGGTATTTTCATGTAGTGAGTCCAATTATTTCCATATGTATTTATATGTGTCAAAGTAGACATCGCTACAAGATGCTACACCCACAAAAAGAAGAATATATGCAAAGATTAGTGTATGAAAGTGATAAGACTTGTCTCCAACAACTAAGAATGAATAGGGTTGCGTTTACTAAGTTGTGTCACATGGTTGAGATTGTTGGGAAGTTACAAGCATTTAGGTATCTCCAAATCGACGAACAAGTGGCTAGATTTTTGTATATTTTGGCTCACCATGTGAAAAACCGTGTGGCAAAGTTCCAATTTCGTAGATCAGGAGAGACAATTAGTAAACATTTTAATAATGTAGTGAATGCTATAATTGGATTGGAAAAAGAATTGTTTAAGAAACCTGAGCCCGTATCAGAAACTTCAACAGATGAAAGATGGAAATGGTTCAAGGTATTTTATTTGCTAGATTCAAGTTTATATTTGTATATTATTAATAGTTAGTGTAGTAACTGTCATACATAATTAATTTTGGTTGTAGAGATGTTTAGGAGCAATAGATGGGACACATATAATTGTACATGTACCAGAGAAAGACAAACCAAGATATAGGAATCGAAAAGTAGAAATAACAACAAATGTCCTTGCTGCTTGCACTCCTGATATGCAATTCATTTACGTATTACCAAGCTGGGAAGGATCTGCTGCTGATGGTAGAATACTACGTAGTGCAATGCTTCGAGAAAATGGGTTACAAGTAGCTAAAGGTAACTATTATCTTGTTGATGTCGGATATACTAATGGTGAAGGCTTCCTTGCACCATTTAGAGGTCAAAGATATCATTTGAATACTTGGCTGAATGGACATCGACCAGAAAAGACTAAAGAATATTTTAACATGAAACACTCAGCGACAAGGAATGTCATAGAACGTTGCTTTGGAGTATTAAAAAAAAGATGGGCTATACTTAGAAGTCCATCATTCTATCCCATTCGGACACAAACTAAGATAATTCTTGCTTGTTGCCTTCTACATAACTTCATACGAAAAGAATTGCCTTATGATCCACTTAACGATGATGAAGTTATTGACACAAACAATGATGACGACGATGCAGATCTTGGATCACAAGTCGAGCATATAACAACAATTGGAAAATCAAATGAATGGACAAGTTTTAGAGAAAACATGGCTACCTCAATGTTTAATTCATGGAGATTTAGGCATAACTGATTTATGTTATTCTTTTAATTACATTTTGATAGATTTTGTTGGAATTTATGGTTTCAGTTATGTTTTGTTTGATCATGGTTTCTTATATATCTAATATTTTTGTTTTTTTTACTTCTTTATATATCATTTTTGTTACGTGTTTAAGGTATGGAGTCACAAACCCATGGTGAAAGGGGTCCTGGAAAGAATAAAAGGAAGTGGAATGAGATAAAAGATGCAAAACTTATTGAAACTATGGTGGATATACTCAATTCAGGTTCTCACTTTAAAGCAGAAAATGGTTTTAAGCCTAGGTTCTTTGGTGCAGTGGAAACTCGACTCGCGGTCTCACTTCTTGACTCAGGAATAAAAGCAAAGCTACATATAGAATCACACATAAAAACATTGAAGAGCGATTGGTCTGCTGTACATGATATGATGTCATGGAACAACACAAGTTGTTTTGGATGGGATGACCAAAATAATATGATTGAAGCTCTTCAATCTGTTTGGCAAGCTTATGCTCAGGTAATGTTTTTAATTGAATACCAGATATAATTTTGTTTTAAATATTTTTTAAGCATAATTTATAATTTATTTAACTTCAGATGTTTATTTTCTAGGTACATAAGAATGCATCAAAATGGAGAGGCAATAAATTTCCTCACTATTGGGACCTTTGTCTTGTATTTGGAAAGGATTGTGCAAATGGAAGAGATGCTCAAACAGCCGCTGATATTGTATCTTAGATAAATAACAAACAAGAAGAAAACGTTTATTACATGCAAGGAACAAGAGATGGATTAGAGGATATAGATGTTGATGCTTAACTGAATAGTCCTACATATGCTCCTACTAGTGAAGAATCAAGTACACAACGAAAGAGAAGAAGAAGCAATATTTAGGATCCTTTAATGAATAGTCCAAAAGATTCGGCAGATATTATTGGTTCAAAGATTGATAATGCAACAAATATCTTTAATGCAGTTTTTGGAATCGAGAGGGATAGAGAAGACCTACGTAAAAACCTTAATGCTGAGATGAAAAAAGTCGTTGGTTTAACTGTTCGTGACTGTAACAAGGCTGTTCGTAAGCTTTTAAAAAATGATGATTTGATGGTAATATTTTTTTTACTGTTGAGGATGAAGACAAATTGGAATGGATAAAAGACTTGCTTGACGACAATGTTTGACGTTATTTATACGGATTTTCTTTTTTGTGAAGTTGCAGTTTTTTAAGTTATGAACATTATGGTCAAATAATTTTTTTTTGATAAAGTTGGGTAGACATTGATATGTTTTGACGAGTTAAGTTTTTTTAGAGTTTTTATAATAAATAAATTTTCATATTTATATAAACCATTTTATGTATGTGTTATAGTTTTCGTTGTTTGTGCAGTTAATATATCTTTATTACAATAGAAACTATAATTTTTTACTAGATAATGCTAAAATATTAAATTCTATGAATTTTATGTTGTAGGGGTATTTTTGTCATTGTTAAGTACTTTATTCCATTCCTTTCTCTTTGTGTACATACCAAACAATATGAGTGAATGACTCATTCCATTCCTTAAGTGTAACCAAACGTGACAATGAAATGGTAATGTATCATTCCATTATCTTATCCATTCCATTACTTGATCCATTCTATTCTTTTGTTTTTCTGTTACGTCCAACCAAACGTACCCTAAGTATATTTGTTAGCATCTTAGCTTTTGATTTTGTAGGCAAAACAAAAAGTATAAGCTAGTTTTCAAAAAGCTTCTTAAATTATTTTTTTAAAAATATTTCAAATTCACCCATAATACGTAATGTTCCAAAAATTGCGACAAATTACGAGATTTTTTAATTTAAAATATAATAGTCAGTTAAAACCTTTGTTTCAAATCCACCAAGTAACATCTGTTTGTTTGAAACCATACATTATTAGAGTTAGGTTTGCAAAACTATGAAAAAATATCTTTGGTGCGTGTATATAGTCCCGTCGAGCTCTTCTCATGAACGACTTGCGTAATATTTAATCCACAACTGTAAGTATAAAGTTTAGTAAGTTTCCCATATATCACATATTCCATTATACATATAATGCATCCTTACATGATCTCGCCTCTAGCGCCGAACAACCAAATCTCCTAACCATATACATGTATCATATGTAACGGGCCCAACCCAAGAGTTCACGGGCCCACCCCAACTTATATAACGGTCTCCACACAACCATACATAAGGGGCCCGCCCAAATTAAACATAACGGCCCCCGCCTATCATAAACGGACCCCAACCAACCTCCATTGCTAGGAGCCACCTCCTAGTCTTCCATACAAGACATAAATCATATGTAGCCAAGAGTTAGAGAGACAATCAGACAAGAACATCACAATAAAGCATTAGACTATGAGTTCTCAGGCTATCCAACTTAGACTACATATGAACCAAACTATCACTACCACATAAGCATATAACATAAGCACATGTATAACTAACATAGTAAATACCCTTGGCAACTAGCCTTCCCTAGTTATCCTAACAAACATACCACCAACATAATCATACGATCAATAGTCAAAACCCTACCAGTCTAGCATACAAAATCACCGAGTGCTCTAAAATGCAAGGCATAACAAGGACCTTCCCTATACCACTAACATACTTGTACTTTAACAGTTATCTGTCCTACCATGCAAAGGATATGTAATGAGATACGTGTCATAGTGAGAACTCACCTGGACTGATGAACCGAAGAAACACATCAACACCCTCACACCTTGCACTGATTAATATCGCGAGCCGATTAATCAACAAAAGAAATGAATCCTCAAATAACAACCTAAAAACTCCAAGTTTGACCCCAAGTCAAACTGGTCAAAAGTCAACAGTCAAAGGACCATAAAGACTACGCCACTTCATGGGTCCTACTTATCCAATTTTAGGAACGTAAGGTCAAATAACTAACATGCAGGACATTGCCACATCGTGGGCTATCCTTGAACGCATGGTGGTAATTCCAAGACAAAATAGTCGCGATTTCAAGCACTGTCACATCGTGGCAAACCCCAGGCCATGTCATGGGTTTTGGCAGAATGCCAAAATCTCCATTAAGTGCTAAATTCCTTCATATAATGGGCTATAATTTTAGATCTAGTTTTTTACTGGCTTCATGGATAAAGTTGGAACTTTATCCATTAGGACTCCATCTGAAACCTAGATCTACAACCCTAAGTCCTTAATAGCATGAAACCTTCCTTAAAACATGCATGGCTTCAAGAGCAAGATCAAGATGCAAACTTTTCCAATCCAACAAGATTATAAGATGATAAAATAAGCTCAATGGGTTCTAGAGTTCACTCAAATCCAAAACACAAGCTCACAAGAACCAAAAAGAGACATGCATGATCGAACTACAAGATCTAGCAAACTAAAGATGAAGATGAAAGTTTTTTACTCATAATGGTCAAGAAATGAAGTTCTTTTTGCTAGATCTACACTTGGTCTCTTCACCAAAACACTTTTCAAGAAACACGGTCTTCAAGCTCCATACCAAAATATGAGAAATGAGACATCATGTAACATCCTGTTCCAAATTGTTTTGTGATTTAAGGCTCGTGGGTCGTAATCTGAATATGAGAAGATTTTGAGATTTTGAAAGAGAAATGTTTAGGCCTTCTTAGATATGGATAGGGTGTATTGTGTGAGAAAAGGGTTCGGGTTGTGCTTTAGGTCCCAAGGGTATCAGCAGGTGTTGGTTTGCGCTTTTCATAAAAATTGGATCCGAGGTCGGGTGGGCTCTGGGATATATAAAGTTGATAGAAGTGTAGAGCTTCTCGTTACCTTTTCGTGGATATAAAGTTCGCCGAAAACGGATATCAGATGAGGAAGATATGCCACTTGGAGGTTTTTGACATAAATGGTCCCTTAAGGAGAAAAGATGGCATGGAAGGCCATGCATGTGAAATGGAAGCGTGTGGATACGCCCAACATAAGGCTGGGTTACGCCCAACATATAAGGGAAATGGTCGTGGGTGCTCCTTGGCATACGCCCAACGTACAGGAGGTACGCCCAACGTACGTCCAGAGTTCAGAAACCCTAAATTTAGGGTGTGCCACTATTTATAGAACATTATAGAGCAAAACCTAGCCTCCATGTTTGTTCCTTAACCTCAGAGAAGCCCTGGAACGTCTCATATTTTCAACCTTGAGTGATTTGGTCTTCAAGAGGTTTATCTTGGTGATGTAAGCTTGGGTTTTCAAAAGAAGAAGTTGGCAAGGCAGAAATTGGGAGCTTGGAGCTCATAGATCTAGAATACCATCATCATTTGGAGCTCTTCTGAGGTATAAAGTTCATAACATTACTCAAGAATGCATAGATCTTGTGTAGTGAAGTTTTGGAGTTGTTTTGGTCCCAAGTTTGGACCTTTATGTTGGAATCTCGTTTTTGAGCTTAGGTTTGCCCCTCTCAGGGCTAAAAGGACCATTTGTATTCATGCATGATGTCTAGCCCTTGTTATGAAAGTATGATGTTGCCTTTTGAGTTTGAGCTTATTTGGTGGATTGCAAGTCACCAAGATTATGACTTTAAGGATTAAGAGGATGATAAGGACCTGGATCTGAATTTGTAGCCTCTGAAATGAAGTAATAAGCACTTAATGGAAAAAGGGCATATCAAAAGGTTACACTGAGCGTACGTGCAAGTACGCCCAGTGTACTTCCCAGTGAGTCGTTACGCTTAGCGTACATAGGTGTACGCCCCCACGTAACTCGTCTGTGTTGGACTTTGTGTTTTGGGCCATGCCTTGGGTTGTTGGGCTATCAATAGTCTGAAGTTATGGGCCAAGGATATATTTGGGCTTAGGGTGAGGCCCATTGGAGGAAGTGGGCCCAGTTTAGTAAAGTGGGCCTTTAGTGGGCTTGAGGAGTGTATCTAATGTTGGGCCTGCCATTTAGTTTGAGAATTGGGCCTTGCGAGGGCCCATTTATTATTGGGCCTTTGTGGGGCCAATGGGTTTAGGACATTGATGGGTTGGTTATTGATCAACCTCTAGACCCAATGAGTGAGAGTTTGAACTTAGTTCTAATTGAGATAATTGTGGGTTTGGCATAGAGTTAGTGGTCGGTACGTAGCCGCAATGTTTATAGGGGTTGTTCATCATCCGAGGTGAGTCTTCTCACTATACGTTACCTAGAGTGGTATTTATGTGTGACCGGAAGGTCTTATGTGCTTGTTTGAGTTATGAATCTTGTCTATGTGATATTATGCTATGAGTTATTCAGACCGGACCGGAAGATCCAACGATACATGAGGCCGGAAGGCAATCAGAGTTATGGCTGGAAGGCAAACAGAGTTATGGGCCCGAAGGCAAATCATGGTAGGAACGGAAGGTCTACCAGAGCCGTGGAGCCGGAAGGTCCACTGAGACACATTGGCCGGAAGGCATCATTGAGTTATAGCCTCGAGTGGCTAGTATGTTGTATGTGGTATTTTGGGGAACTCACTAAGCTTCGTGCTTACCGTATTATGTGTTATGTGGTTTAGGTTTTTATCATGATTGCGGGAAGGCGACGGCTCGATTGTACACACACACACACACAAGAGAAAGGAGTCATGAATGTGGATCCCCCATTTTGATAATTATTTTTGAAAACTATTTTGAAATATGTTATGACAACGACACTTGAGATTTTGGGAATTTTTATATGTGATGTTGATAATTTAAATTTGAAAATATGTTTTGAAAAGTACGTCGTTACAAGTTGGTATCAGAGCCTTGGTTTGAGGGATTTGGATACATCTTCGGGTATGTCTGGACTCAAACTGAGGATTTGAGGAAAGTTTTCAAAAGAAATGATTTTTCTGGAAACGAGTAAAATATTTCAAGAGAAAGCGGAAAAGAGCAGTGTGTACAATCAGCCAGCGCCCGAACGGTGATTTCCCAAAATACTCTTACGTTGTGTGTTGTGATTGTTATGTGATATGTTATGCATGCTAGAGAGTAGGCTAGGTACTTCATATTTTAGGACTAGAGTGGCCTGATTTGTGATACCTTAGCTTAGGAGTTATTGCTATCTGTGATTTGCTTTTGAGTATGTGCAGAGTATGAGTATCCAGTAGGAATCCTTTATAGTGAGGGATCTGAGTAGAGGAGTAATCTAGGAGAGATACCTAGATGATCATTTGAGGAGCCTACTAAGAAAATAGTCAGATACCCGCGAGGGGTGGAGTTTCTTGAGCTCGGTGATATCTTTTGAGTACGAGTATAGCAAGTGGAGTTGTAACCTAGAGTGGTTATACGTGTTGATAGAGAGTAGTCGATGCCCGGATGCTGCTTGATTCGTGATTTGTGGAACTCTCGGTGATGGGAGTCAACTACTAAGTGAATATGACGATATTCAGGAGGTAGATGGCTTGCCTCATTAGGAGTTCTTCAGAAGCTGATGGCGGAGAAGTGTGAGCACCTAGGAAGAGCCTAGGGGGTGACCGTGGTCAGATAAGTGCGCTGACAGGGTAGAGCATTTCACTGGGGAGCGAACACATGTAACGGGATGGACAAATGAGAAGGTTGAGCAGCTACTTAGAAAATTTGGGATGGTCAGTGTGGAAAGTATGGGTAGATGTGGCAGGTAGTATGGGCCCGTACTACTGAAAGCAGAGGACCCATACTTGACACAGGGAGTATTCTGGAGATTCTAAGTAGCAGGCTGGGAGGGAATGTCATGGTACGAGTACCATGATTGGTAGCAGATTGAGGGGTGATGTCATGGTTCGAGTACCATGCTAAGTAGCAGATTGATTGGGAAGCCATGGTTTGAGTACCATGCTTTGTAGCAAATTAAGAAGAGACAACATGGTTCGAGCACCATAGTTTATAGAAGACTGAGATGTGGCCACATGGTTCGAGTACCATGACCGTGGTGGTTAGTGTTACTGGTTCTACTAGTTATTCTGTTGTGTTGGTTATACCAAGATCGGGTGCGATAAAGTATGAGGTCAGAGGGGCCATGTGGAACAAGTTCCAACGAAGCATCCCTTGTGAGGGAAGTTGAGATAATTCCAAGGTATTTTTAGTGATATGTCAGATGAAGTGGCAAGACACAAGGATGAGTAGAGACGGCGTTTATGGAGGATTGCGACCTGAGTTGGGCTATTTCTGTTTCCTGTGGGAAACATAAGAGGTGTTGAGATTTCGGTTTTGAGCCTGGGGGTAAACCTTGCAGGTTAGCATTGATGGCAATCTTCCCCCAGAGATTCTGGGCAGTATGTCTGCCGCAAGGAAATGATATAGCATGAGCAGGCTGTCAGTGGGGACTGAGATAGTCAAGGACCAGGGTGCACTCAATTTGAGTATAGTAGGGCATGTGCCAGCTGCAGCGTCAGAAGATCAAGAGGACTATATTGGGGCGGTGGCTCTTATTGCCTATGATGGGTATCAAATGTGGTAATGAGGACTCCTCTCTTATGATAAATCGCGTGATGGAACATTGGTTGAGGAGTTGAGGATGAGGGGCATGATAGCTCAACATTGTCAGATTATGAGTCAGGGTTACTACTAGACAAATGAGATGTCCAGTAATGGGATGAAATGAGATTCTGTATGCTTAGGGGCAATCATAATGAGAAGTTTCTGAGGATGTCATCTGAAATTCAGGATACATGGAGTTACGGGGTCTCTATCGGGGAGACCATCGAGCATTGAGTAGTACCTTCCAAGAGTAAGTGTGATGTTCCTGGTGGAAACAGTCTATGGAATAGATTATTGATGTGCCAATTGGTGACAGTTCGAACCCTAAGTGTGGGAGAACCGGGTATTTTATTTGAGAGGTTTAGAGACTTGATCAAGAACGGTTAAGGAGATGGATATAGAGACATGCACTATGGATTCATGATACCAGGGTTATTGGTGGTCAAGGTGAGTTGCCGAGGGAGTTAATGCATGTTGCGTTCACGAAGGGATGAGTGTCTGCACGACAGGTGGCCATTGGGCAGAGGCCTTGTGGTAGATAAGAATTTTTCGGGGTTGTTGGTTTGTAGGGATACTTCGACAGTTGAGAAATTTTGGTTTGATGAATGGAGTATTCGATGCTCTTTGGAAAGGTAAGAGATGGTTGGGCAACCAATTTTTGGGTCGGCATGCGTTATCTTGCTTGATTTTTGAGCAATAGTGGAACAAGTGTCGGAGGGTCAACTTCGTATTCTGAGTCGTTGGCGATTTCTCTGTGTTTCAAATTGGGAAATGGAGTATTCCGGGGTTACAAGTTGCACAAAAGGAGGATCGGTTGCGAGATTCCGAGGAAGCAACACGGTATCTGAGTATGATGCCACGGGAATGAGATCAGTGGTAGAGGCATGACATTGCGAGGTGTGATAATGGTGCACCGGGGTATCCGAGTATACTATCCTAAATCTCAGATTATTTTGAGTTTTGAGTTTGAAATGGCAAGTGGTGTATCAAGTATCTATGGTTCCAGTGGGAGCCCCTCGGCCAATTGACATCAAGCGAGATTATTCGAGAATGTGGATTGCAGCAGGGAAAGGTGTTTTGTTATGGTGGATGTCGTAAGAAATAGCAATGCATAATTTAGGTACGTGTTTACACCTATCTATGGTTGGTCTGCAGGGCATGAGTTAATGATCGCAGTGAGGCGTCGACCCGAGGATGGGATTGTGAAGTGGTAAGAGCATGTGCGGTAAGACTGCGAGAGCTGCAGTCTCAATGAGTTAGTGAGAGGTTGTGGTGATGCTACGGGGAACCGTAGTACTCACTATTCAGTGAATGGTTGTGGTGATGCTACGGGGAGCCATAGTACTTACTATTTAGTGAGAGGTTGTGGTGATGCTACGGGGAGCCGTAGTACTCATTATTCAGTGAAGGGATGTTGTGATGCTACGGGGAGCCGTAGTACTCACTAGTCAGAGCATGATGCAGAAGGGTTGTTTTGTGATTTAAGGCTCATGGGCCGTAATCTGAATATGAGAAGGTTTCAAGATTTTGAAAGAGAAATGTTTAGGCCTTCTTGGATATGGATAGGGTGTATTGTGTGAGAAAAGGGTTCGGGTTGTGCTTTAGGTCCCAAGGGTATCAGCAGGTGTTGGTTTGGGCTTTTCATAAATTTTGGATCCAAGGTCGGGTGAGCTCTGGGATATATAAAGTTGATAGAAGTGTATAGCTTCTCGTTACCTTTTCGTGGATATAAAGTTCGCCGAAAACAAATATCAGATGAGGAAGATATGACACTTGGAGGTTTTTGACATAAATGGTCCCTTAAGGAGAAAAGTTGGCATGGAAGGCCATGCATGTGAAATGGAAGCGTGTGGATACGCCCAACGTAAGGCTGGGTTACGCACTTACGCCCAACGTATAAGGGAAATGGTCGCGGGTGCTCTTTGGCATACGCCTAACGTACAGGAGGTACGCCCAACGTACGTCCAGAGTCCAGAAACCCTAAATTTAGGGTGTGTTACTATTTATAGAACATTATAGAGCAAATCCTAGCCTCCATGTTTGTTCCCTAACCTCAGAGAAGCCCTGGAACGTCCCATATTTTCAACCTTGAGTGATTTGGTCTTCAAGAGGTTTATCTTGGTGATGTAAGCTTGGGTTTTCAAAAGAAGAAGTTGGCAAGGCAGAAATTGGGAGCTTGGAGCTCATAGATCTAGAATACCTTCATCATTTGGAGCTCTTCTGAGGTATAAAGTTCATAACTTTTCTCAAGAATGCATAGATCTTGTGTAGTGAAGTTTTGGAGTTGTTTTGGTCCCAAGTTTGGACCTTTATGTTGGAATCTCGTTTTTGAGCTTAAGGTTGCCCCCCTTAGGGCTAAAAGGATCCCTTATGTAGTAAAGTTGCCATCTTGATGCCCCATTTGTATTCATGCATGATGTCTAGCCCTTGTTATAAAAGTATGATGTTGCCTTTTGAGTTTGAGCTTATTTGGTGGATTGCAAGTCACCAAGATTATGACTTTAAGGATTAAGAGGATGATAAGGACCTGGATCTGAATTTGTAGCCTCTGAAATGAAGAAATAATCACTTAATGGAAAAAGGGATTATCAGGAAGGTTACGCTGAGCGAATGTGCAGGTACGCCCAACGTACTTCCTAGCGAGTCAGTACGCTTAGCGTACATAGGTGTACGCCCCACGTAACTCGTCTGTGTTGGACTTTGTGTTTTGGGCCATGCCTTGGGATATTGGGCTATCAATAGTCTGAAGTTATGGGCCAAGGATATATTTGGGCTTGGGGTGAAGCCCATTGGAAGGAGTTGGCCTAGTTTAGCAAAGTGGGCCTTTAGTGGGCTTGGGGGAGTGTATCTAATGTTGGGTCTGCCATTTAGTTTGAGAATTGGGCCTTGCGAGGGCCCATTTATTATTGAGCCTTGGTGGGCCCAATGGGTTTAGGACATTGATGGGCTGGTTATTGATCAACCTCTAGACCCAATGAGTGAGAGTTTGAACTTAGTTCTAATTGAGATAATTGTGGGTTTGGCACAGAGTTAGTGGCCGGTGCGTAGCAGCATCGTTTATAGGGGTTGTTTATCATCCGAGGTGAGTCTCCTCACTATACGTTACCTAGAGTGGTATTTATGTGTGATCGGAAGGTCTTATGTGCTTGTTTGAGTTATGAATCTTGTCTATGTGATATTATGCTATGAGTTATTCAGACCGGACCGGAAGATCCAACGATACATGAGGCCGGAAGGCAATCAGAGTTATGGCTGGAAGGCAAACAGAGTTATGGGCCCGAAGGCAAATCATGGTAGGACCGGAAGGTCTACAAGAGCTGTGGAGCCGGAAGGTCCACTGAGACACATTGGCAGGAAGGCATCATTGAGTTATAGCCTCGAGTGACTAGTATGTTGTATGTGGTATTTTGGGGAACTCACTAAGCTTCGTGCTTACCGTGTTATGTGTTATGTGTTTCAGGTTTTTATTAGGATTGAGAGAAGGTGACAACTCGATTGTACACATACACACAAGAGAAAGTAGTCATGAATGTGGATCCTGGATTTTGATAATTATTTTTGAAAACTATTTTGAAATATGTTATGAAAACGACACTTGAGATTTTGGGAATTTTTATATGTGATGTTGATAATTTAAATTTGAAAACTTGTTTTCAAATTGACGTCGTTACACTTCAAATGGCCAAGAACAAGAAGAACACTTGAAGGGGCTAGGGTTTTTTAAATGGAGAGGTCGGAAGTTGAAAAGAATGCCCTAACTTGAAGTTAAGGTGCGTAAATATGGAGAAAACCCTAAAAATCCATGGGCATGGGCTGCAACGCTCGCCACACTGTGGCTATTTCATTGCCACATCGTGAGGCCTACCCAAAACACACATTCTCCATCTTGCATGCCATGTCGTGGCACTCTATGCGCCACGCCATGACACATGGTTTTTCCACCAAAAACGATGCATTTGACTCCCTTATACCATCTAATGATCCCTTATAGGAAACGAGTGTTACATAATACTATGTCGAACATAACTTTGATTTTGTTATATTTTTTTAAGAGAAAATTACACGAATGGTTCCTGTGGTTTAGGGTAATTTGCTTGTTTGGTCCCTAACTTATTTTTTTCTAACTTGGACCATCCCTATAGTTTAATTTTGTTACGTTGTCGGTACCTTATTGATATAAAAAGACTATTATGCCCTTATATATATCTGTTTTAATTTTATTGTTATTTAGTAATCGTCTTAAATTTTTAAAAAAAGAAAAAATCAACAATCCTTTCCCTTTATACACTGAATCGTCGGATAAAATGCATAAGACATCCCCTATTTCTCAACCTCCGACCTGCTGTTAATCTCACATCGTCTCCTCCTTTCTTGACCAACACCGCCTTGGCTATTTCCGGCGAATGAAACTCCAAATCCATCTGTATCGGTCCATCCTCAAACTAGGCTTTAACTTGTATTTTGAAGGTGAAAGGGTTCATCGATTCATCGAAATAGGTTGTAGTGAATTTGATTTTAGCGACACACTTCTTAAAAATGATTTGACGAAAAAACCAAAATACCGACCCTACTACTTGAATTTCATGTGTGTGAAACAAAGTATCGTCTTTAATACCAACCTTATCTTTCACTGTGAACTAAGAAAATACCAATATTTGACTTTTGATGAGCAAACACAACTTCATGAGATAACCAATTTAATTCACTTTCTATGTACTTATGTATGAGAAGCAGAGTATCGCCTATTAGTCAAATTCCATCAGAATCTTCTACATTTGATAGCTAATTCTCTATTCAAACAACCTAAATGTAAGAATACCAAGGAAACCCAAAAGAACAAGGTGATTCACCCACACAACTCTAGCAAAACTGTAATCGCAGAATATATGAAATACCCAATCACGAAACTAGAAAAACTAAACTCACAGGTGAAGAAGGGTTTTTCACTCATGTCCATTGATTTGGTTTCATATGTATATTAGTATTTTGATTTCAATGATGAAAAATTTTGTTTCAAATCCAATGATGAGGGAAGAAGAAGAAATAGGTTGTTGATGAGCACATGAAGAGACGATAAGGAGGCTATCAAGTTCGAGATCTTAATAGTGATGGGTTTTAGCTATAAGAACATCCTATCTGCTCATACAAACCCTAATGCTTGGATCTAGGTTTCTCTATTGTACATGCAATTCATCCAAGACTATAAACCCTAGATCTAGCATATGATAATCAATATAACATATAATTAGGGTTTAGATCATACCTTGATTGTTATGTAGCAATAACAATCTCAAATCCTTCTTGTATTGACTTTAGAAAGCTTAGAGTCACAAATGTCACTCCTCTAATGGTTCACAAACACCAAGAGCTAGAGGATGAAGAGGAGGAGAGAAGGAGGCTGCCCAAAACGTGTGGAAACCCTAGAAGAAAGCTTGTCCACGTTTTTGGGGCATAAGGGTTCTATATATAGTGAGACTATTAGGGTTATCTAACAAGGAAACCCTAATTTGGATGCTTAAGCCCTAAGCAACCCATGGACTCCTTTCCTTAAAGGCCTTGGACGACTTCTAATGTGTTTCCCCATAGAATTCGTCCACTCCTTAATATAAGGCAATCCATAGCCCAAATTGCAATTATCTTATAATTACAATTCCAGTCCCTTAAGTTTAATTAATCTCTTTTAGTCACAAACTTAATTCTTATTAATTCTTGACTAATATTAATTAAACAATATGATTTCTCCTTTAATATATTATTCCCATAATATATTAATAAATTATATTTAATCCTTTCTCTCCATAATTCATCCTATCAAGTTGCTTTGGTGAAGGCAACCCAAAAGGACCATGCACCATCGGGTCAAGTACATACCAAAATAGTTATGGACTTAGACACTAATCCAACAAACAAGTGTGGTGGTGGTCGAAGACAATATATCGGAATCGATTTCAGGTGTTGTGACCAACGTTAGTATGTCGGAATTGGTTTCCCCAACCCCTTTCTTAACCGGTTTGTAGAAATCGATGCATGTTTGTGTTTGTCTTGATGAAGTTTCCGGTGGGTAGGTAGAAATGGGAGAATTAGAGATACAAGTGGGTGGTGAGAATGGAGGAGGGAAGAGGGGTGGGTGGTGGCGGCCATGAAGGAGAAGACGTTTCCTATCAGTTGCATAGGTTAATAAAAGGAACACATATTTCTTGCAAATGCCTACGTGAAAGAAATAGTAAGACTTCATGGTGTTCCCTTAACGATTGCGTTGAATCATGATAGTCGTTTCACATCAGGATTTGGAAGAGTCTACAAGAGGAAATGGGTACGAAGTTGTGTTTAAGTACAACCTACCATCCACAGACTGATGGTCAGAGTGAAAGGACAATTAAAACACCAGAAGATATGTTAAGAGTATGTACCCTAGAATTTCAAGGTAACTGGGATGAAAATTTACCCATGGTCAAGTTTTCCTATAATAATAGTTACCATTCAATCATTCAGATGACACCTTATAAAGCCTTGTATGGAAAGAAGTGTCGTACGCTGTCTTGTTGGATTGAGGCTGGAGAAAAGCCGTTTATGGGTCCCAAAATAGTCCATCAGACTACTGAAAAGCTAAAAGTGATTAGAGAAAGGATGTTAGCAGCTCAAGATCGCCAAAAAAGCTATGCTTACAAGAAGCAAAGACCAATGATTTCGAAGTTGGAGATTTGGTGTTGCTCATACTTTCACCGTGGAAGGGACTTATATGATTTCGAAAGAGAGGACAGTTGCGTCCAATATTTATTAGGCCATTCAAGCTTCTTTAGAGGATTGGGAACCAATCTTACAAGCTGTAACTGCCAGAAGAATTGGATGGTATTCATAACACTTTATATGTGTATTATTTGAGGAAGTTTATATGAGAAGTTCCCGATATAATTCCACTTTTAGAGTTAAGGATTGATGAAGATAAGAAGTTAAATCAAAGAACCTGAAATGATTGTTGACCGTCAGATGAAGAAATTGCAACACAAGATGGTCGAATTAGTGCTAGTGAAATGGAAACATTCGAATGGGCCGAACCTCACCTGGGAGACAGAGAGTGACATGATGAGTCGCTATCCACATTTGTTTGTTGATGCATGATTCTGAGACGGAATCAATCATCCTAAGGGGGAGAGAATTGTAACGTCTGTGTTTCTGGCTAAGCATTATTATGATGATGTAATAGTTAGGTTCAACAATTGTAACCTATTTGATGTAATAAATAAGAATTATGTGAATATTATATGTTTCATGATTATTATAATATAAAAAAAATAGAAAAAAGCAGTTGAATCGCCTGTAAGTTGTAAAAATAAGTACGCCAAAACACACACACACACACACACACACACACATATATATATATATATATATATATATATATATATATATATATAGAGAGAGAGAGAGAGAGAGAGAGAGAACACATCGTCCCGATCCCGAAAATATAAATTTCGTCGAAATCCAAATCCGTATGAATTAGATATAATTTTTATAAGATATAAACCGCGCACAATGAATGTATGATGTAAAAAGCTACGAAGAGAATAGTTGACTTTTAGATAATGTCACCAAAAAGAAAATCGTAGTACTCCTTAAAACATGAAATTTGAGAAAAATAATGCTAAAAACAGAGTCTGTACGAGAGAGTTATGATTTTTATCAAAATCATTTAATTTTCTAAAAATATGGACGAAAAATAAAGTCAAAAATAGCCGATGGAGTCTAAAAGAAAGTTTTAGATCTCGTCGATAGCTATGCGTGGATATAAAGAACATCAAAAACGGAGTTCGTATGAACGAGTTATAATTTATAATAGCATATTTATGTATTAAAATAAAGTATATATCATATATACTTATACATATGTATATATCATTAGAAATGTATCGATGATGCGATCGTTATAAGACTAGTGTTAAGTACTTTCGACATTAGTTTAGTACAGATATCGTTAAATCTATTTAAAATAGTAGGTGTTTAGTGGTTTAAATAACTATAAAGTCATTTAAGTAACTACAGAGGGTGGTTTTTGAAAATTTAATTACTATAAATAAGAGACTCTACCTCTCATATTTCTTACACCATTCGCTTGATTCAAGAGTCTTTATCTTCTTATCCCCGAGCATTTTGGTCCCTCGTGATTCGACTTCTTTTTCTGTAGTTTTAGTACAGTAAGGTGAACACTGAAGCGCTACATGAATCTTTTTAGAAAAAGATTCAACGATGAAGTTCTGACCATGGAGTTCTAAGTTTTCGCTAGAAACCTTGTAACTTATGTTTAAATTCATTATCATTATTATGAACCTATAAACAAGATTTATAAGTGATTCCAAGTCGTTATACTGATTGATCTACTTATAGGAGAGGTGTTTAAAATGGTCATGTTGGCTTGGTTGTTGGATTTCAGAAAGACTATACGCCGAAATGGTCGTGACTCCCAACTGTCCTACCTGGCTGATCCTTACTTGATAGATCATGAAAGTAAATTTTGAGTTAACAATGAATCTAGACTTTATAATTAGTCACAATAAATATTATACTAAAACTTAGTGATAATAATACTGGGTTTCGTCAAAGGAAAGATAATTCTTAGAAGCGAAGTGCTGCCCGAATTTTGAGTCGTCACTTTAACAAGTGAGTGCATAGTTACTTTCATCTTATACATAGATATGAAATATTTAATATAAATTACATGCTATATGTTTCTATTATCTATGTTCCTGATATCTATGTTGGATGAACGATTTATACATGTTTTATTTGATTTAAAATGTATATGTAGTTTATACATATAATTATGTTGGGTAAAGATTGGTAGATGATATAGATGATGTAAGATGAAATAAATGATGAGATGACTTGATGTTAAAGTTGATCTAGTCATCTAGCACAGTATACATGACGACCACATATTATTCTAGACGGTCCTGTGGAACATTGGCAAGCTCGCAACTTGTAGGTATTTTTGAACTATGTGTTCACCAGGTGTACTTCACCCCCCTCATGGTTGCCTTACTGACATATATTGCTGAGGAATCCCCACAACACTATTGTCAATCTTGAATATAATGCTTAGGCTAGGTCCCTTAAATTAGATGCTTTAGGGACAGAAAATAAGGATAACATAAACGGGTAATCGGGTTGAATGATTTGATGAAATTAAAGAACTTAATTATTTTGGGTTGAAAACCCTATGTACTCACCAAGATCCCAAGCTTGGACCACTCAGTTTCTTGTATTACAAGTAGTGGCACAAGAGCACCGGTGTGATGAACAGATGAGAGAATTATGGATTATTGGCCAGTAGAATAATAGATGTTGTAAGGCCTATGTTGTTTTCCATTTATGCTTATGTACTGTATTGACGATGACATCCCAATGTTTTTTTTTAATATAATTAAAATACTTTTCTTCGGAAATGCTTTGATAACATCTTTATCATATTTTTTGGAACAAATTCCGCAATCTTATTCTTCAAAAGCATACTCCGATTTTAAATAAAGCATAAACAAATCAGTCTTTTCTGGCCGTGAAATTGGGGATGTCACAATTGGTATCAGAGCATTAGTTTAAGCGAACTAGAAATTTGTAGGATTTCTAGAATTAAACTTAGAATGTTAAGCGATGATAGTGAGATGAGTGTCTGCTATATTTAGGAAATATATAGACACGAGCACTAGCATATTTTAGAAAAGATGCCTAAATTGTTTTTATGTGCTAAATGATTTATATAAAATGTATTATATGCCTTATGATGCTATTATTTTCTCGGATCTATGGTCTAATGCCGACCGGATATGGAAACTTTATGTGTTCAGATTTCTAAACGTTTATCTACGATATTATATATAACATGTAACTTTTTGGAGAGATAAAGAGGATTTAAACGTCTATCGTAAATAAAGGTCTTAATTCACCTGATTTGGTGTATAGATCATCATGGTGAGAACTTGCAGCAGATTAGGAAACGCTAATGGAATCCTGCAGCCTGAGCCATGAGTGACTGAGCGTGCACCGGAGGTAGTAGCTGCACTAGAGCAATCATGATGGAAGGAGTCCATGCAATGATTCGGGGAAGAGATGAGACAAATTTTGCTTAATAGGGATGAGCCTATTGTACCATTTGTGCAACCTGATCTGAACATTGAACAGTCAGATGAAGGAAATTACAACCGTACTGTGAGTCAAGTTGAACCCCGAGTGGTAAGGAGGAACGAACCGGATAGAGGGATTAATAGGGATGGGCGTATGTATAAGAACTTCTTGGGTACCAAAACACCAAGTCTTTCTGGAAGCGCAAAACGAGTAGAGATTATAGACTAGATCTCCGAAATGGAGATGGTATTTGAAAGCTGAAACTGCAACAACAAGTAGAAAACTGTCTTTGCAGTCAAAGAACTAAAGACCGGAGTTTTAAGTTGGTGGAAGTTGTTGGCAGATATAATGTCATGGAAAGAAGCTCTAAGGATGTCTTGGGCATTTGAGTATTTGATTTTTCAACCTACGATTTATATGCTTCATAGATTTGGATCTACAAATTATCATTCAGAAACTTGTCTGACCAGTAATGACTTTTGATGTTTGGATCTTTTCGAGTTTTGCACTTTTACTTCCTTCAGATTGGTTACATATGGTCTCAAACCATCATTCATACCAATTATAGGTTTAGACCGGTTCATTTCAATTTTCAACTTTGATTGAAGAGTCATTGGTTGTGCTTTAGGAGTTCAGGTTTGCATTTTGGTTATCAACATCACTTCGGTTTAACATTATGGTTCTTCAGTAGAAAATTTTATCACATATATTCTACATTATTTGTTCAGTTCGGAAATACATCATCAAGTCTACCCATGAACAGAAAATACTATCCTTATTTTACGGGTATTCTCCATCATATCCGACATATTATCTTGCCTGATTTCATGATTATTTTTTTTTATCATTATTG
The DNA here is from genome assembly GCF_002870075.4 of Lactuca sativa. Lineage (NCBI taxonomy): Eukaryota > Viridiplantae > Streptophyta > Magnoliopsida > Asterales > Asteraceae > Lactuca > Lactuca sativa. The sequence continues at coordinate 63,933,698 of NC_056626.2, read as the reverse complement.
CATTGTTGATCAAAAATAGGGGGAAAATCATGAGCATTTAAGCATTTGTTGTGACTTTTAGAGTTTAGATTCTTGAAGACATCTAGGGAAGAAGATCGGTTAGTAATGGAGGTATCTAATTGGTATTGGCCTAATATCTATATGGTAGTAGTTGTGCTGATTGAAGTGTGATTTTCATTTTATGAGTTGAAAAATCCTCGGTGGAAATCTTGGGCAAGACTTCAGTTGCGGATTCAGATTTATTTGGTATTCATTACTTTGACTTGTTACATGAATCTATTGGATTTCTCATTTGTGTTTGCATCCAGATTTCGGGCGTGTTCGACACGTAGAGTTTGGGAGCTTCTAGCTTCTATCATTTGTCAAACCGCTCCATTTTGAACAGAAAGCCTTGTTTGACACGACAAACTTATAGCATTTAGTTTAAACAAAATGATCTAAATCTAAATGCTACTTCATGTAGCATTTAACAAAATGCTACAAGCTACAAGCTACAAGCTACCCACTACAAGCTATCTGCTACCAACTAATTTTTCCTAACACACCCTTCATGATTTCAAGTTGGGATTTGCGATATTTTGAAGACGAAGATTATCTTGGTGATGTGACATAACACTTATTTTGATCTTCCAATCAAAATTTTGGCATTGCTAGATCCTGTTTTCAAACTCATATTATTTATTATTCAGACTTTACTTTGTGATGCTTCACATTTTCAGCAGGTTATTTTTCTGAGATTATTTGGTGCATTATCACTCGAGTTCGGAATGTTGAAGATGTTGTGTGATCCGATATTGAGATCTTCAGTTCTACAGTCGAGGGGGAAATTGTGAACATGATCGATTGTTGGGGACTGATCAGTTTCGAAGATTGGGATTTCATATTTTTATTTAGAGTTGGTTCCTATGTATGTTCTTTAATGCCAGAGATTCTAATTCCAGATTCCAAGATCACAAAAACTTCAACTTTTCTGAGACACTTCAGCACCAAAACATGCCTGTCGGATGTTCTGCCTTTTATCACTGCTTATTGCCCTCACCATTTCTGAGCATTTATGGGGAGATTGTTAGAGCATGAAAATTCTCTACAATGATGAGTGATTTATTATGTTTGAATATTCCCTTTTATGGAAAGCATATTCCATCCACTAGTATATAAAGTGGAGGTGAGTGGTCATTTATGTAAGAGTGCACATATGTAGACTTTAGACTAGAGAGAGTTTGGATGGGGTCTCTCCGCATCCATGAGTGTTCTTCATGTAATATGTTGTTTCTCTCTATCTATTCATGATAGTTTACACACATATTTTGTTCATCATTATTCATACATGTTATCTTCTTGATATTATATTTCCGCACAAATCTAATTGAGAAAATGGGATCTTACAAAAATTTAGAAAACAAAGATCAATGGTAATAAGCAGATATCAAGAAAGGATGATGACTAGGATAGTCAGATAATGGTTGTGAGTCTTTAAGACCACCGAAGTGGTTGGTCGTGATTCTTCAGGACCGGGGGGATGATAACAAAAGCAATCTGGCATCAAAATCCCAATAGTTAGATAAGCGTCACGACGTATCGTAAAAGAATTGCTCAAACAACAGTTGTACCTTGATATAAATAACATAGTTAGAGCCTTGTGAGAGGGATAACAAGAGACCTAGTGTTTATAATCAAGCCTTGTTATGAGTCTGTTGCCAATATTAGAATATTGGTTCCAGACTTTTCAACTCACAAAACTCGTTGTACTAAGTTTTGGTTAAGATTCAGGATGATGGAACACCTGAACTAGGTTGGAATACCATTTGTAATCTAAATTCGTGTGTATTTTATCAATATAATGTAAGCCTTTTTAAGGTATATTACGAAAATTACATTCCGTTAGGATGTCATAGATAAATTTCTTTAATTAATCGTCTTGTATCGAGTCGACTATGTTCCTGATTAAAAGAACAAACTAATATTTCACATCTGAAGGAGACCGTTGGTCGTAGGGTATAGATTCTAGAAAGTCCAAATCGACGAGCTCCCGGTTCTTGAAAACTTCACGAGGAGTTTGGGAGTACACCTAATGTAGAAAAGGGAGTTTTACGGCCAAATAAGTATGGAGGGACGAATTCGATGCAGCAACATCGGCTTGATCATGAGTTGATCTCATGAAACCCCAATATGATAGTATATGAATTATATTAAGGTGCACTAGGAGTAGGATTTCGGGGACTAAATCTATATAAATGGGGGAGAGTTGTAAAACCCCATTTTCGCTTTACAGTATGATCGACCAATCATGTAAATAAACGGTTGTGATAGAGGACTATTTAGGATGAATAATCCTAACAAAAGTCGTACCAATCACAAAACTAAGAGTGTGTGTATAGAGAACGTCAAAATCTTACTTCATAAGAGGAAGTTATGATTTTTAGAAGTTTCAGTGAATCAATGCATGGCATAGAAAACGAAATACAGATCGGTTGATTGTTAGGAAAAATACTCTAAACGAGACTTGAAGATCTCGTCCATACGATTCTGTTGATATAAATACAGTCAAGAATGGAATTCATATGAGAGAGTTATGATTTTTATATGAGATTTAACAGTCTAACCTGTTAAGAATATAGCTTTTAAAAATAAAGTAAGAATTAGCTGACGGAGTCTAAATGAAAGTTGTAGATCTCATCGATATTTATGCGTGGATATAAAACCCATCGAAAATAGAGCTCATACGGAGAAGATATGAAATTTCTATGAAATCAGAAATCTTTAAGCGCAACCACCCGCACAGACTAGATGCATGGCATGCACTAACACACCAGCTAGATTTTTCCATGTGTCATTTTCTGCATGGAGCCATGTTAGCACCCCCGCCCAATTGCATGGCACAAACCCAAGCATGTGCACGACGTGAACCCCAAAATCAGCTATAAATAGGCGACAATTTTCATTCATTTCTCACATCTCTTTTCCTCCAAAACCTCTCTGGAACTCTCTCGTATTCTCAGTCCCTTTACTTTCTAGTTTCCGACTACTTTAGCGAGGCCCTGGAGCGGCTGAGATACAAAGCTTTTTAGATCAAGGTTCTTCCCGCATAATTTTTGGTTTCCGCTAGGATCCCTGTAAGTTAAGCTACGATTTAGTGTAACTTATATTTATATTCATAGACATTGTTATGGATTTATTTATAAATAAGAGTTATTAGTAATTCCAGTTATAATGTTGATTGATCGACTTACGGGAGAGGTGTCCAGAATGGTCACGTTGGCTTGGTTGTTGGAGTTCAGAAAGACTATATGCCGTAATGATCCTTCCTCTTGACTGTCCAACCCGGTTGATCCTTATTTGATATAAATTTCAGTATTCATTGGGATTAGTGAAGGAACTAGTTTTCATTACCAGATCGTCATAAAAACTAATAAGTTAAAGTATTATATGTTAATACTTGTTTGGCACGTCACCCTTCATGTTGGAGGGATATCCGTCAATCATCTAAGCAATTGTCTAGTGAGTTACCTCACTATCATGTGTACTGCAATATATATCCATGTATGTTTGGATATAAGAAATTGTAGGATAGGCTGGTAGTATAGTATCTTTGGGCCAAATGTGATTATGCTTAAGTTAGTTGGAGGTGGTTGCAATATGTTATTAGGCAATTAGATTAGTTTAGTTAGTTGCTTGTTTTTAGACTGTTGATCTGTTTGCTATATATGTATTGATATGTTATGTGGAGAGTTGAGGTAGCATACCAAATTTATGCTGAAGGCAAAGGGGTGAGTTGATGACAATAGCAATTTAAGAGATTATGAGCCTAGAAAAGGGCTATAGCAACTTAAGCGATTGTGAGCCTAGAAAAGGGCAATAACAACTTAAGCGATTGTGAGCCTAGATACTTAAAAGGCGAGGTCATGACAATAGAAACTTAAGAGATTGTGAGCCTAGAAAATGGCAACATCAACTTAAGTGATTGTGAGTCTTGATACTCGATATATGCATGTATATGTATTGTTTTATACGGTATTTTGGGGAACTCACTAAGCCTCATGCTTAACCAGTTGTTACAAATGTTTTTCAGGCACTCCATTAGTTCGTTAGAACGGCAAGGTTCAACTGTACACATGTGCATTCACAATCATGTTTCCGTACAATTTAATAATACCCTGATAAATAAAAATGAAAATTTTGGTTTGAAAATCAGGATGTTGCAATCGTTATCATAGAGATCGGTTGATTGTTTTGCAAAACAGTCTAAACGAGAATTGAAGATATAGTAAATAGGATTATGACGACAAAAGACAGTCAAGAACGGGATTTGTATGAAAGAGTTATGATTTTTGTACAAACTTTAATAGTCCAAACATCTAAAAAATATAAATTAAAAAATAAAGTGAGAAATGGCCTACACAGTCTAAATGAAAGTTGCAGTACTCGTCGATAGCTATGCGTGGATGTAAAGAACGTCGAAAACATAACTCGTATGAAGAAAATATGAATTTTCAAAAATTTAGAAAATCGCATGCGCGCCCGAGGCGTGGGGCACACTTTTAGAAGTCGCCGACGTAGAACCAGTAGAAGCATGCCACATGTCGTGAGCAGGGAAGCTGACCAAATCTAGGGCGCGATGCGCCAATAAAAAATTACGCCTATATAAGCCCCTTTAGCTCCATTTTAGTCCTCACACTATCCAATCCCACCCCCTCTCTGTCTTGAATTTCTACTCCTTTGGTCCGAAAATTTTCTAGTATTTAGGATATTCTGACTAGATCGAAGGTCTCTGAGAGCCCAACAATTAGAAGTTATCGGGTGTGAGTTATGCCAATGTAATTTCCAGACTTTTTTCAGGGAAATCTATGTAAGTTAAGTCGTACTTATGTTGTTGTCAGTGTAACTTATATTTATATTCATATTCTTTCTTATAAATCTATGTATAAGATTTATCATTGATTCCATGTCAAAATACTGATTGATCTACTTATAGGGTTGATGTCCAGGCTAGATTAGTGAGATGTTTAAAGTAAGGTTTTCAAACAGTATACTTTGTATACCAAACAGACCCTACCTTCGATATGATCTTACCTGGTTGCTCCTTATCAGCTATAGCTCAGTAGACATTGGGATTGTTGAGGAATCTAGACTATCATTAGTCATAAGGAATATAAGAGTAAGACTTAGTGATAATCATACCTAGGTCACATCAAAGGAAAAGCTAAGGTGTTAGGCAAAGCACTGGCCAAATTTAGATTCATCCACTTTAAGAAGTAGGTGCATAATTACTTTCATCTTACGTATAGATATGAATTATTTAGATAATTAAGTGCTATATGTGCCCATTATCTGTGATTATGACCTTATGTGTTAGATGAAACTATATGAGATGATTTTATTTAACCATATATGTATTTTCATACTTATAATATATTGGGTAGTGAAGGATGTTAAGAGATGAAAATGATAATGAGAGTTCATGCATTTCATAGTACTATTGTACTAGCATTATAGCCACCTAGTAGGGTATCGATGATGACCATAGACTATTCTAGACAAGTATGGTCAAACATGGACATACTTGCAACCTGTAGATGTTTATAAGCCATACATGGGCAGGTACATAACTTGTAAGTGTTAATAAATTGTGTGCGGACAGGCTTACAACATGTAGGCATTAATGAATCGTATGCGAATAGGTCTACGATCTATAGGTGTTACTAAACTGTACATGGGCAGGTCTCCAACCTGTAGATGTTAAGGAGTTGCATACGAACATGACTACGACTTGTAGGCATGGATGAACCATTCATGAGGGTACTTTGTTCACCCCATGGTTGTCTTATTAACACATATTACTAAGGAATCCCCGAGGAAGTATTGTTCACTCATAGGTCCTTTAGGATAGATCCCTTGAAGTCATCAATTTAGGATCAAGGAGTGAGAATAATGAGAATGAGTAACTAGGTTATTTGTTTGATGCAAAATATATAATAAAAACAAATCAATTATATTATTATGGGTTGAAAACCCTATGTGCTCACCAGACTCTCAAGCCCGACCTACTTAGTTTCTTTGTATCACAGGAAGCAATACCAAGGTACTTGGATAGTGATGTTTGGATCTAATGAGAGATTCAATGAGATGTAGGCCATTAGTACAAAAGATGCTGTAAGGGGTGTGATGATTATCTTTATGCATATAGTTCTTGTATAAGTTATGACCTCACAAATTTTTAATAATCAATGAAAACAGTTTTTCGAGAAAACTTTTTATGTGACAAATTCCGTCTTATAAAGAATACTTTGTTTTAAAATAAGCATAAAGAAAATGTCTTTTTGACCCGTGAAAGTAGGGATGTCACATTTTCCGATTTACTCTCGCCTTCTCACTCTTCTCACAGTTCAATACCAACAACAAAGTCTCAGTTTATCTCCGTCAATCAGAATGGAGAGGAAGACCACACACCATGCTCCAAATCTAGGAACCAAGGTTAGAACAATTTACCATCATCATTGATTTTCTGTCTGTTCTCTTTCTTCTATTCTCTTTTTATCTTCCCGTTTCTTCGTCTGTGCCGAAAGTAGAAAAAGAAAGTTATTGACATGCTTCCCGTCGGAGCAATCACCATTGATTGCGTGGTCCAATACCATCTCCAGTGTCGTCCCCATTTGAATCGGAAATTGAGGTACTATCCTTTGAGTTGGTTTGTTTTACCTTTTTTTATTGATCGATTTTTCCTATTGGTATTGATCTTGGTACTATGTATTATTCTTCCCCTATGTTTGTCTCACCGATGTTGGACTCTCACCGATGTTGGACTACGACACTGAGGGAGAATAGACAACGATATTATGATGTTGTAAACTCTGATGAATCCAATGGATTGACTCTACTCTAGGTTCATCTTCTTTTATGTTGATTAAATGCATGTTTGATATACGATTGTACACTTGATTTTTTAATATAAATTTACATTAAATTATTTAAGAATGAAGTGTATCAGTGCTTAGGGATATGCCTATATGACTTTGTGACCATTGATAAAATTATTCAGTTCATGCATGCATTAATATCTTATATGTAGTCTGAACTGCTCGTATATTTAAGATACTAAACTTATAATTCTTGAGAAATGTCGCATTTTTTTAAGTATATGAAAAAATTGGTAAATACGAAAAGTAAGCTATTTATTTTAATTCTTTAATAATTAATTATGTGGCAATATATTGAATATCAACGTAACAAAAATATTATATTCCATTCAACTTCCGACCCCACCCGATTCTGATTGCGCACGAACAAAAAAAAAAAACAACAGTGCCAACGAACACAGAGAAAGCGAGAAATTTTCACAGAGATCGAGCAAAGAGGAGGAAGCGATATGGCAGTGATGGATAAACTAAAGATGTTCGTTGCTCAAGAGCCAATTGTTGCTGCTTCATGTCTCCTCGGTGGCGTTGGTACCTTTCCTCTTCTTTTTATTGAACCCTAATTTATGTTCCTTTTCTCGATCAAATTCAATTTGGATGTAATTCCAGCGATATATTGCAGTGCACGATTCATCTGTTTCACCATCCTGTTTCTATGATCTGATATCTGATATCGATCTAGTAACCTTGCATTGTTAAAAAAACGGAAAGCATGTTGATTCGTATCACCTCTGCCCTGAAAGATAATTTTCACATTTGATTTTGGAAATTAGAATTGATACCTATATTCTTAGGTTTTTAGTTTCAAAATGTGTTACCTTTGTAGATTACCTGGAAAGTGGAAACCACACCATAAGTGAAACCTTTGTGAATTGTGAACTTTCAGGTCTATTCCTTCCAGCCGTGGTGAAGCCTATGCTGGATTCATTTGAATCTTCCAAGCAAGTTCGTCAACCTGCTTTAAACGATGTGAGTACTAAAAATTGGTTTTATAATGACTTTCATTTTTAGCTTTTGATTTTAAATGATAGTTGTAAAATCATTGCAGGTGGTTGCAGGTATAACTGGTAAAAAGAAGTGATGATTTAAGAGTAGAATTCAACACAAAAGAATGATTTGTCAATTCTTTGGGTCAATGTTAGTTAAATTATTTGATTACACTTGAATTCGAACATGTTCTGGTTTGGCTAAACCAGTTTTCTCAAGTATAAATGTTTTTAAACAATATGAAATAATGATAAATGCAAGATATGGCAATGTACTTTTATTTATTTGTTTATTATAGCATCTTACTTATATTTTATTATTATCACAACAATTTAGTTTCATTTTTTTTTTCTTATTAAGACTTTGTACTTTGATAAAGTCACCCAATTATAGCATTGTATTTGCAATTTTTCCTTATTAAGAAATTGTACTATAAAATACCTGGCTCTATTATAGCAGTAAAAATATCATTGTATTTGGATGATTGCTATAATTAGGTCGTTTTTTCAAGTACAATACTGAAATAGGAAATGATGAAGATATGATTTTATAAATTATAATAAACAAATAAATGAAAATGCATTGCTATTTCTTGCATTTAACACTATCAATTAGATGTAAGATGACTAAAATGAGCAAAATGTGTATGTATTTAAATATACACCATTTACTTGACAGTTGACTAAATCTTGCACAGAATACTAATTAATTCCCATGATTGGAAATGAAACGTAAGTATGAGACTAAGTGAGTCAAACTTATGCAAGGGTAATGTTATAAAATGTCACATTCCCAAAGAATCTTTTTCAAATAAAAAAATAAAAAATGATTTTATTTAAAAACTGTTATGTGGGAGGAACAGTAGAAGCTTTATTGAGCATCATTCTTGCACTTGCCCTAAAAGGGCAAGATGAGCTCACAAATCCATTTACTAGATGTAGATATGTCTTTAAATCATGACACGTGGCAACATCAATACTGTTCAACTTTAATGATGCGCGACTGCTTAGTCGTAGCTCATGTCCAATGTTAGCATAAACCCATCGTTTATCATTTACACATTTCTGTATCCAACTTGGCAAATGTTCCATGCGAGGTTTCTGTTTTTTCGCCACGTCATCATGGTCTTCCACGAAAAAACCTGGTACTCTCGTAATAAGGTCATCCGAATTCACAATCCGTAGAATCTTTGTCCCTTGTAGTTCTAGATTATGCCGGAAACTCCGGTTCCCAACCCGGGGCCCACCAAACGAGATAACCGAGAGATGTAACGCGTGTTTGATTGTATTTTTAATATCGTAAGCCGCTAAAATAGCTAAAGAAGCACCTAAAGAATGTCCTGTGATGGTGACACTTAACGGCTCGTCACCGTACGTATCAACTATTCTTAAAAGTTCGTCTGTTACTGATTGCTGTAAACTTTGGCATACCGACGTGCTCGACGTGTATAAACTTAAAACTCCGCTTTCCACCATCGGAGTGTCGTGTTGTCCGTTCGACAACTTATTGTTGAACGGACAACGAGTCAGAGTGGCTCGCAGATTCTCGAGCCACTCTAGACAGGTCCCAGTCCCACGCAATGAGATCACTATGTCTCGTCTACCGAGTCTAGTGATCTCATTCTGGTCCTCGCAAACTGCGACATAACCGATCCAACTAGACCGCTCTCCAATCCCTCTTACCCAAGATGGCATTGGAATCGATGATGTGGCGTATAAGTTTTTCGTCACACGGTATCCACTATCGTCAACTTTTGAGTCGGTGACATGGCGTGTAGAGTAACTTGGTGAAGGAGGGTTGGAATCGAAACATTTGTATGCCGCCTCGATAAAACTCCCATACCGTATAATCTCGTCACGTAAACCGTCATCAAGTGGGTCCAATAATCCCTCCCAGTTTTTCGACCCGTGATACTCTTTCCATCTCTTACCGAGTCGACTCAGTGGTGGTTGCGTCTGATGACCTTCCGAGTCAATAACCCATTTACTTGGAGCTCGAGTGACGCGTGTTGGTTGAGCTGTCTTCATGGACAGTGTAGACCGCCTTTGACATAGTGGTTCGGGTGGTGGCTTAGCCATGGGTGCGAATGGTTGAACCGATTTCATACTAAGTGTCATGGTGAAGGTTTTAAAAAACCAAAGTTAGATTTGAATGTGGTTTTTAAGATTAAGTGTTGGGCATGCATATATATAGTGTTGAAGTGTCTGTGTGTTGCTAAAAAAAGCACCAATGTTGGCTTGCTATTCCAAGAAGCTGTATAATGAAGTTGGGTGTTTCTCCATTTTTAGTAACAAGATTTAAGTCCAAGTGTAATTGTACTTTTTAAGACGTGATAAACTTTATACAATAATTATACATGACATGCATGTAAATTGTCGACGCATATTTTATATAGTCATATACGTCTTGAAACTATTAACTTTTGTATATGACTTATCATCAAGAAGCAACTATTACTCTTGTGAAAGGAACAAAAAAAGAAAAAAAAAAAACCGCCCTATAGCCTATAGGTGGCAAGAAAAGAATTTTCTATGGACAACGGCTGTATCGTTCAAAGTTCAAACCTTACGTTCTAAGAGATTATAGTGCTTTTTTAACAAAAAGTAAAAATAAAAAAATTCATGTACGATATTCTCGAAGGTCACCTATGTTGTACTTAAAAATGTGTTCTATATCATGAAACATTTATGAAAATATGTTGTTCTTAAATGCCATTAAAATTTATTGTAATTACAAGACAAGTGACTTCATTTACATTATTTACATACCGTTTACTAAAAGTTTTCATTATATAAGATTTTTATTTTATTTTATTTTTGAAACCGTGGTTTTATAAAGAAGATAAACGAGCCCCCTGCCAAAGAGAAAAAGGCAAGGTAAGTCAAACAAACAAAAGATTACAAAATTTTAAACGGGCAGCAGATACGATCAGACCAGTTACATAAGCCAAAATTATCCAAACACTTAACCCAATTAAACACCATGGTGATTATGTGATCCACCATCTTCGTAAGGGGTGGAGAACGCGTTGTTTAAAGAGCCTATCGTTTCTTGCTTTCCAGACATTACAAAGGGCACCATAAATAATCACAATAAGGAGTTTCATTTTCTTTGGACAATATCCCCAATTTGCAACAAAATCAATGACCTCCTTAACCGAATTGAAGTTTTGAGCAGTCACACCATCTAAAAATCCACCACATGAACTCAAGTGCGTAAGGTCACCTAACAAGAATGTGATCACTAGAGTCAATGCCATTGTGACAGAGATTGCATGAAGTAGAAGGAATAGAGACACCACAGTGAATGAGGGTGGTAGCAGAAGGAATGCAATCCATACACGCTCTTCAAATAAAATAGATAACTTTGAGGGGCACCAAGTTCAAGTAAATAGTTGGGATATCTATCTTGCGAGCGAGCTTAAAATTTTCGTATTTCCATAATAATGATTTTAACTCGTATGGGGCACTTAATATTGTAAGGAAATGAAACATTTTCATAATTAACAATTAAAATGTTAATTGTACTACAAGTCACATTAAACTTTGCAATTATTTATTTATTTATTTTGTGATCAAAAGGAGTGGCACATTATGTTTCATATTGTTACAATCACTATTCACTTGTGATATTAGTTTGCCTTGTACAATAAAAATATGTATGTTAAAGTGTATCATGCCAATGATAAATCATAAAAAAATTAATAATATTTTAAGCGATTTAAACCTTGAATCTTATTTTAAAGAATTTTGCCAGTCAACTACTATAATTATCATGTATTCATGTTGGGACAATAAGTTATTATTATTAATGGGATATTTGAGACATTTATTAAAGAACAAATTTCACAAAATCACTAAATTTATATAAAAATTGAATTTTGATAATGTTTCTTTTTTGTTTGTTTGTTTTTTCAAATTGAACATTCAAATCAATTAACCGGTCAACCAGGTTAATTGATACATCAATTTTGATAACGAGACATGACATTACACTATTTGGTGATATCACATTTTGGATGAAAAAAAACAATGCCAAAATCATTTTTTTTTTTTTTTTTTGTGAAAACTTGGTTTTCATTACATTAGTTGTGTTTTGTTTAACAATAAACTATAAACTATATTGTATGCAAATGCTCTTTAAAATATTGAACATGCACTAACTTGTATTGTATGCAAATGGGGTGGGATTATCATGCATTCATGGCATAAAGCCATAAAATATGAAGTTGGTCAGAATACTATTCTAAATCTTCTTGATAAGGAGTTTCACAACCAATCAACCATGTTAAATCTTAACGAATGCATTAATTGTAACATAACTGACACCGACAATATTGTATCATTAAGTTTGAAATAAAAATTAAATAGCAATCTTTTTGACTTTTTTCCTGGTGATTACAAGAAAATATCTGCAATTTATGTCAAGACAGGGTATACAGTACATCATCCCATTTATGTCAAGATAGGGCATACAGTATATCATCCATATTCCGACCATTAAAACCCCAATCTGCCTCGACCCCCCATCACCTCAATTTCTACAATTCTGTAGTCGGTAACATTGGGAATGTAGAATTTTCGGTTAATTATCTTGGGAATGCATGCATTTAAGGCATCTCTAAATCCCTTGATCCAATCAACCATAAGGACGATTTCATTAATTTACTCTACTATAAAATAAAGGGACATCGAATAATTTGACTAAAAGTGAAAGGGGTTTATATAAATAGTCAATTTTATTTATTTATTTATTTATTTTAAAACTAACCACTTTTTTTTGGAGTGGACATTCCATAGGAGGTATAAACCGACCAACTCCAATACTGTAGTCTGATTATATAAATATGAGGCCAACACATTCACATATTGGAGATATCGTTTCAGATTGTTCTCATTTCGAGTTTTTAGCAACCAAAAGATCGAAGTATTTTTTTTTTCTTTTGCATTTGATATAATCGATTCATCAAATTAGGTTAGTTCTGTTGATTTATGTACTTGCATTTGAGTTTTTATTCGATTCAATGTACTCCGGAATGCATAGAACATGTCTGAAATTGGTAGAACGTATCCGGAATGGCATAGTGCATGTAGATATATTGTTCATTTTAGTCATTTTGATCACATAAGTAGCTTAAAAATCTATTAGTAGCACTCGATATACATAAGTAGCTTAAAAATCTGTTAGTAGATTACGTGGTGAATATTATTCTGAAATAAGGAATAAGTGTTCGGAATGAGGAATGTGTGTCTACAATTTTTATTTCTATTTTGTGATAATTAAGAACTAATATTGATTTGCATTAAACAAATACGTACAAATTAGTCTGAAATCAAAACCAATGTTGTCGTAGATGCAACTAATCAATTTGCGTAGATGCTGCTAAAAAATGGGTTTTACAGACGAAAAAATTGTATATCATCTACAAGAGTTTTCATAAATTGTCCCGATAAAGGTGACATTTAATTAAAATATATTGTTATAAACATTCGTGTTTTATTATACTATAATTTAAAATTAATTTTTGGATGGATTGTTTTTGCAGATAAAAAAACCTGATGTGAAAAATAGAAAAAAAAAAAATCACACAATAAACCACCAAATGCATCCATAAAAGTAAGAAAGAAATCTAAGAGGATGTTAAAGCTTAAATTGAAAATAGATAGAACTTCGAACGATGAAACCATATCAAATTTTGAAAAACCTGTTATTTTAGAGTAGTTGCCATTTTATAAATTTTGCTATGGGTACGTTTTATATTGTTTGGTTTTATCTTTGAACCAATTGACTTTTATAATACCTTTGTATATATTTTTTAATCATAGTCCTGGATATCCAATGAGTCGAGTTATGAGGATGCGTTACCAAAAGAATATAATCTGCTACGCCTTGTCGACGAGCAATGTGGTATTGTTGATATGACTGCGTTAGAAATGATTTGTGATTTTCAACGTACGAAAGAACGAATGGTAAAACTGTAAAACCCATTACCCCCTTTTGCGACCAAGGAGCATAGAAAAGTAGCATTGTATAATATGCAAATGTTCCCCATTACAATGTCTGAAGATATACGACAATTATCCTGGAAATTTACTTTATTTTTAGATAATATAATGTCATTTTAAACTTAAATATGTAAAAGAAATGATATGCTTTTCTTAAAGGGCGGTATTTTTCATTCATATTAGGTAAACCAACCTTAAAATACTTAAATTGGTTTCCACAAATTTGGAAATTATAAGGGATACTTTAACACCTGTTTTCCAAAATGGACCAGATGACGGCTTAGAGGGGTCAGATGTAAGATTTTTGCGAAAAATCTAGTGCCACGACGTGGTGAATGGAGCATCACAACGTGGCATGTCTAATGCAGGAATGAACGTTTGGATGGTCACCACGACGTGGCAAGAGGAAGGCCATATGAAGTGGCAACTAATGTAACCTAATCCCAAGATTTTTAGGGTTTTCTCCATATTTAAGCACCTAATCTCAAGGATTAGGGCATCCTCTTCAGCCTCCAACCCCTCATCAATGAAATCCTAGTCTCTGTTATGATTAGAAAGCTCGTTCTCTTGATTTGAAGCTTATTCCATGGATTTTTGGTCAAGATTGAAAAGAAGGAAGTTCACAAGGAAACAAGGAGTTGGTTTAGATCCATCATTCTGCTTCAGTTTTCTAAGCTATTTAGGGTATAAACTTCTCATATTGACACATCTTCTTCTCGATTCGAGTTTGATGTCATTTTTGGGTAGTTTGGATGATTCTTGGTCCCATACACAAGTTTTGGCCCTATTAAGGACCTATTGGACTTAGGGTTATAGATCTAGCATTGAAAAGATATAGATTTGAAGTTTTAGGCTTAGATTGTAAGGATTAAGCACTTAATGAAGACTATGACAATCTGTCAGTTCCCACGACGTGGCAATGGGCTTGCCACAACATGGTGGTTCTCTGCTTCATGACTATCTTTTCCTAGTATTCCTACCATGTGGCCAAGAGGTCCCCACGTCGTGGTGAGCATTGACTTGGTCGACCGTTGACTTTTGTTAATCGTTGACCATTGACTTATGACCAGTTTGATTTGGGTCAAACTTAAAGGACTTGGGTTATTGATTAGGGATTTATCTGTGTTTGGTGCCAGTCAGTTCGTGGGGGTGATCAATGCAGGGAGTGAGGGCGTTGTTGTGTTTCCGAGTCTGCATTTTTGGTGAGCGTCCTCATTATACTATATGTTACATCATATATCCTTGTATATTAGGGTATATGAGTAGTGGTACGCTAGTTAGAGTACTAATAGTTTGTTAATCGTCTAGTGGAGTGCCCTAGGGGTTGCAGGTAGTCACGTAGGTTAACCTGAGAACTCTTGATCTAGGATTTTTTTTTTCATGTTCCTTGTTTGGTTGTGGCTCTAGAATAAGATCACATGTTCGAATGTCTATCTCACCTCTGGTTACATATAGCTATGCATTCCTTGGAGATCTACCGGTAGTAGCGTAGTGTACTGTATGAGGCATAGTATGTGGTAATGAGCTGTTAGACAGGTAAACTAGTGTATATAGTTGCATGTGTCTATATGGTTAATTTATTGCTTGTCTGTTACAAATGTCAATATTTTGGGTGGTGGGTTGAGGTGGTCCTGCTTTGTGTTGTAGGCCAAGATATCCGGGCGGGCTAGCGGTGTGTTGTAGGCCACATATGGATCAACGATATGTTGAGCGAGAGTGGTCCAAGTGACTATAGGCCTTGCAAGGCGGTCCAATAAGACTGTAGGATCAGGAGAGCGGTATAGGTGTACTATAGGCCTAGTGAGGCAGTCCAGTCAGACTGTAGGCTCATGAGAGTGGTCCAGGCATGTTGTTGGCCTTGCGAGGCGGGACAGACAGACTGAAGGCTCATGTGTGCATGCATTGTATATGTATTGTGGAGTGTTCTTTTTTTTGGGTAACTCTTTCATCTTTGGCTTATAGTTGTGGATTAAATGTTTTTCAGGTACCATTGATGATCGTGAGAAGGCGAAGGAGTGATTGTAAACACTCATCAACAACAATGGAGATTTGACATTATTTATATTACTCTGATTTTCAAACAACTATATTTTGGAACAAATGGGATTTCGTAACTTGGGTTTTATGTAAATGGTGATTTTACCTAATTTAAAATTGATTTTTTTGCTTGTGAAAATGGGACGTTACAAGTCGATATCATAGCCATGGTTTGAGGGGTTTGGAGGAATACTTGTGTGAATCCAAACTCAAACTAGGAGCCAAGAATTTTCACAAATTGTTTTCAATTTTTTTAATAAAACGGTTGGGTTGGAGACACGGGCTCGGTCTCTTGTCATCTTCTTTTTTGATTGTTGGCTTAGGATCGTGAACGTGGATCTCTAACTCGAGCTTGGTTTTTAGAAGAAGATGTGATGTGTACAATGTGAAATCCCCAATTTCAGGGCCAGAAAAGACCGATTTATTTATGCTTATTTTGAAATCAAAGTATCCTTACAAGAATAATATTGCAGAATTTGTTCCCAAAAACATGATAATGATATTATCAAAACATTTTCGAAGAAACATATTTTATTTATATTAAAAACCTTAGGACATCATTGTCGACATAGTATATAAGCATAAAAGAAATAATACATTCCTTACGCTAGTTTATCTAAACTACCGGCCTATAGGCGTCCATAAATCTCTCATCATATAATCACACTTGTGCTCTTGTGCCACTACTTGTAATATAAGGAATTGAGTGGGTCAGACTTGGGGGCCTGGTGAGCACATAGGGTTTTAAACACACAATAATTAAATTTTTATTTATTATTATCAAATCAACAACCTGATTACTCCTTCCCGCTATCCTCACTCTCTATACCTAACATCTAATTTCAAGGGACCTATCCTAAGGATCATCTTCGAGATAGACAACAATGCTTAGGGGTGTCCATATCAATATATGTCAGTAAGGAAACCATAGAGGGGGGGGGGATGGATTACACCTGTTGAACACTTAGTTCAAAAACAACTACTGGTTGTGAGCCTGCTAGCTTTCCACTGGGATGTCTAGAATAGTCTGTGGTCGTTATCTATATTCCGCTAGACAACTAGATCATCTTTAAAGTCAAGGCCTCTAATCATCTATATAATCTTTCATATCTCATCATCTATATCACCTTTCATCTCTCATCATCTATGTCATTTTATATATCTACCCATCTTTACCCAACATATTGATAGGTCATAAAATACATATACAATTTAAAACCGAGTAAAACATGTATAAATCGTTCATCTACGATAGATATCAGGAACATAGATAATAGACACATATAACATGTAATTATCTTAAATACTTTATATCTATGTGTAAGATGAATTATTGATAAATCTTATATATAGGTTTATAATGATGACCTATGACTATAAATATAAGTTACATAGAAAATACTAGAGTGTAGCTTAACTTACAGAGGTTCTTCCTGACATAAGTTTGGAAATTGAAATGGCAGAGCTTTTACTCACTAGCTAATACTTCTTCATGGATTACAAGGCTTCACCGAAGGCTAAAACTAAGCGAAATGGGCTAAAATCGAGAGAATTTCGAGAAAAAGGAGGATAGGGAGTGAGGAAACTAATGATCATCCGAAGCCTATTTATAGCACAATTACGCGCTGCGCCTAGTGTGCGTGCTGTGCACATTTGAGATGTCGTTCCTCCCATTTTCTTCAATGTGTCACAAATATGGTGGTACACGCCCCACCTTCTAGAAGGCGCGCGCCGTGCAACCCACCTGTGCATGACGCTTCTCGGAAAAATTCAAAAAATCGTATATTCTTCATATGAGCTCCATTTCGACGTTCTTTATATCCCCAGAAAACTCTCGACGAGATCTACAACTTTCATTTAGGCTCCGCCGGCTAAATTTGACTTTATTTTTAAAGTTATATTTTTAACAGGCTTAGACTGTTAAAGTCTGTATTCATAACTTCCTCATATGGTATTTGTTCTCGACTGTCTTTATATCGACATAACCATATGGAAAAGATCTTTAACCCTCGTTTAGATTGTTTTTCCTAACAATCTACCGATCTCTTCTTCGGCTTCTGAGCCTTATACTACTACACTGAAACTCCTAAAAATCCTAACTTCCTCTTACGAAGTCAGACTGGGGCATTTTCTATATATACGCTCTCATTTTGACTACTACTACTACTACTACTACTACTACTACTACTACTACTACTGCTGCTGCTGCTACTACTACTACTACTACTTTCCTTTAGATTACTAAGGCTAATAATCTTCCTAACTCTGATTTGCTATTTACGATACCGTAGCCTTGCTAGTTTGAACGTGAAACTTCAATGGGTCATAACTCATCTATTATAAGTCCGTTTTAAGCGCTCAATATACCTGCAAAATCCTTATTACGACTACTTTGTCTCACTCATAGGCTATTCGTCCTAATCTTTAATCTATTTAGATGCGGATTTTATTACTAATTTGTTACGTAGTTATAAACACACATTATATATATATATACACACACACACACACACATACAAATACCACACAATAATGAAATAACCCTCTTTTATTAATATCAAAAGATTATAATTATTGACACTAACCACTTCATCATCTTTATTAATGTCGATTAGGAAACACGGACATTACAATTCTCTCCCTCTAAGGATGATTTTTTCCTGGAATCATCAAACATATGAGGATAACGACTCTTCATGTCGTCCTCTATCTCTTAGGTAAGATTCGACCCATCCGAATGTTTCCATCGTACTAGCACTAATTTTACCATCTTCTGCTGTAACTTCTATGTCTTATGGTCACCAATCTCCTTGGGATCTTCAATCTTCTTCTTAGTCTCATCAATCCTTAACTCTGAGAGTGTAATTATATCGGGAATGTCTCACGATAACTTCCTCAAATAACACACATGGGAGGTGTTGTGAATTCCATCCAGCTCTGCTGGCAATTCCAACTTGTAAGCTTGATTTCCAACTCTCCGAAGCACTTTAAATGGTATGATAAACCTTGGACTTAACTTCCCTCTCTTACTGAATCTTATAAGTCCCTTCCATGGAGAGACTTTAAGTAACACCAAATCTCCATCTTCGAATTTTATTGGTCATTGCTTCTTATCAGTATAGCTATTCTTACAATCTTGAGCTGCTAACATCCTTTCTCTAATCACCTTTAGCTTCTCAACAGTCTGATGGTCTATCTCTGGTCCTATAAATTGCTTTTCTCCAGCTTCAAGCCAACAAGACGACATACGACACTTCTGTCCATACAAGGCTTTATAAGGTGCCATCTTAATGCTTTAATGGTAACTAGTGTTATAGGAAAACTCTAGTAGGGGTAGATGTTCATCCTAATTATCTTGAAATTCTAGGGTACATTCTCTTAGCATATCTTCTAGTTTTTAAATCGTCCTTTCACTCCGACCATTAGTCTGTGGATGGTAGGCTATACTCAAACACAACTTCGTACACATTTCTTCTTGTAGGATTTTCCAAAACCTAGAAGTGAAATGACTGTCACGATCCGACACAATTGTTAAAGGAACACCATGATGTCTTACTATCTCCTTCACATAGACATCTGCAAGCTTATCCATAGGCCACTTATCATTGGCTACTATGAAATATGCAATCTTTGTCAATTGATCTATGATTACCTAAATCATATAATGACATTTCTTCATCCTAGGCAACTTAGTCATAAAATCCATGGTGACGTCTTCCCATTTTCCCGTAGGAACTGGTAAAGGCTCCTGATTCCTATAAGGTTTCTTGTGTTGCACTCTAACTCTTGTGCAAGTCACACAGTTAGTCACATCCTTTGCAACATCGAGCTTCATCGTTAGCCACCAATAGTAAGGTTTCAAATCGTTATACATCTTGGTACTGCCAGGATGAATCAAGTACATGGTCTTGTGGGCATCTTCCATGAGAAGATCTCTCATTCCTCATCCCTTAGTTACCCAAATCCTGTTTTGGATTACCTTTAACCCTTGACTATTCGTATTGAATTCCAATGTTTTGCCTAATTGTTCTTCCTTTCGGTTATCTCCTTCCAAAGCTTCATCCTGAGCTTTCCTGATGTTTTCTATAAATTTTGAGACAATCTCTATTCTCAACGCTCTTGGCTTCTTTCTTTCCAAATTTACCAACCTACTCAAAGCATTAGCTATGACGTTCTCTTTACTAGGGTGGTAAAGTATCTCACAGTCATATTCCTTGAGTAACTCCAACCAACATTGCTATCACATATTCAATTCCTTTTGATCAAATAGATACTAGAGACTCTTATGATCAGTGTAAATCTCACAGTTTGTGCCATAAAGATAATGCCTCCATATCTTCAATGCAAATACTATCGCTGCCAACTCTAGATTAAGAGTGGGGTAGTTCTTTTTGTGCTCCTTTAGTTACCGAGATGCATATGCAATTACTTTTTCTCTCTTGGGTCAGAACACAACCTAACCCACCTCCAGATGCATCATATGTAGCTCCTTTATGGGTCAAATCTGTTAAGGGAGCAACTATCGAAGAAAATCCTTGGATAAACCTTCTGTAATATCCAACTAATCCTAGAAAGCTATGAATCTCACTGAGACTTTCTAGTCATTTCCACTTCATTACAACTTTGTTCTTTTCTAGGTCAACCATTATTCCTTCTTGGTTAACCACATGACACAAGAATTGGACTTCCCGAATCTAAAAATCACACTTGGAGAACTTTGCATACAACTCCTCTTTCTTCAGAACTTTTAGCACATCTCTTCAGTGTTTTCCATGATCCTAGTGGAACATGGAATATACGAGAATATCATCAATGAGTACTATTAAAAATTTGTCGAGGAAAGGTTTACAAACACTATTCATCAAATCCATAAATGTTGTTGGATTGTTGGTCAGTCCAAACGACATAACCAAACAACGCATAGTGTCCATATCTCGTTTTAAAAGCAGTCTTCTCTATATCCCGCTCTCTCACCTTCAGCTGATGTTATCCTGACCTAAGATCAACCTTCGAGAAATAGCTCGCACCCTGCAACTGATCAAGTAGGTCATCTATCCTAGGCAAAGGGTACTTATTCTTTACCTTTGCCTTATTCAACTCTGTGTAGTCAATCAACGTCCTCATGCTTCCGTCTTTCTTCTTTACGAATAACAACGGAGCTCCCTAGGATGAAGAACTAGGTTTAATGAAACCTTTCTTCAACAACTCCTAAAGCTACATCATAAGCTCCTTTATCTCCGCTGGTGCTAGTCGGTTAGGTGCTTTGGCTATCGGTGTGGTTTCGGGTAACAAGTTTATCCTAAAGTCCTTTAAAAATTCATAAATTCCTCATACGATATCCGTTCCCGACTGTATTTATATCGATGGACCATATGGACGAGATCTTCAACCCTCGTTTACATTGCTTTTCCTAACAATGAACTGATTTTTACTTCGTTTTCTAAGTCGTATACCGCTACGTCGAAACTTCTAAAAATCATAAGTTCCTCTTACGAAGTAAGATTAGGGCGTTCTCTATATATACGCTCTCGGTTTGACTACTACAATTTTTTTTAATTACTAATGCTAATAATCATCCTAACTTTGATTTGCTATTTACGATATCGTAGTCGTGCCGGTTTGAACGTAAAATTTCAATGGGTCATAACTCATCCATTATAAATCTTTTTTGAGTGCTCCTTATACCTCTAGAATCCTTATTATGATTACTTCGTCTCACTCATAGGGTATTCGTCCTAATCTTTAATCGATTTAGACAGAAATTTTATCCCTAATTTATTATGTAGCTATAAAGACACAATGTATATATATATATATATGTATGTATGTATGTATATACATGCAAATACCATGTAATAATAAAATAACCCTCTTTTATTAATCTGAAAAGATTATAATTATTGACCCCATCCAATTCATAATCTTTATTAATGTCTAGTTGGAAAAGAAGGCGTTACAATTCTCTCCCCCCTTAGGATGATTTCATCCCGGAATCATCAAACATATGAGGATAACGACTCTTCATGTCGTCCTCACTCTCCCATGTGAAATTCGGCCCATCCGAATGTTTCCATCATGCTAGCACTAATTTAACCATCTTCCACCATAACTTCTTTGTCTTATGGTCAGCAATCTCCTCAGGATCTTCAATCAGCCTCTTAGTCTCATCAATCCTTAACTATAAGAGTGGAATTATATTGGGAACTTCCTCAAATAACACAATTGGAAGGTGTTATGAATTCCAGCAAGCTCTGCTAGCAGTTCCAACTTGTAAGCTTGATTTCCAACTCTCCGAAGAATTTTAAATGGTCCAATAAACCTTGGACTTAGCTTCCCTCTCTTACAAAATCTTATAAGTCCGTTCCATGACGAGACTTTAAGCAACACCAAATCTCCAACTTTGAATGTCATTGGTCGTTGCTTCTTATCGGTATAGCTCTTATGACGATCTTGAGCTGCTAACATCCTTTCTATAATCACCTTTAGCTTCTCAGCAGTCTGATGGACTATCTCTAGTCCCATAAACTGCTTTTCTCTAGCTTCAAGCCAACAAGATGGTGTTCCACACTTCTATCCGTACAAGGATTTATAAGGTGCTATCTTAATGCTTGAATGATAACTATTGTCATAGGAAAATTCTACTAGGGGTATATGTTTTTATTCCAGTTACCTTGGAATTTAAGGGTACATGCTCTTAGCATTTCTTAGTGTTTGAATCGTCCTTTCACTATGACCATCAGTCTGTGGCTGGTAGGATGTACTCAAACGCAACTTCGTACCCATTTCTTATTGTAGGCTTTTCCAAAACCTAGAAGTGAAATGACTGTCACGATCTGACACAACTGTTAAAGGAACACCGTGAAGTCTTACTATCTCCTTTACATAGACATCTACAAGCTTATCCATAGGCTACTTCTCATTGGCTGCTATGAAATATGCACTCTTTATCAATCGATCTATGATTAGCCAAATCA
Organism: Lactuca sativa; assembly: GCF_002870075.4. Lineage (NCBI taxonomy): Eukaryota > Viridiplantae > Streptophyta > Magnoliopsida > Asterales > Asteraceae > Lactuca > Lactuca sativa. Next base: position 63,910,784 of record NC_056626.2, on the reverse strand, counting down.
TATCGTGAACTTTATTCGTCCTAGACAACTTAGTCAAAAAATCCATGGTGATGTCTTCCCATTTACCCATGGGAACTGGTAAAAGTTCCAAATTCCCATAAGGATTATGGTGCTGCACTTTAACTCTTACACAAGTCACACAGTCCGTCACATACTTTGCAACATCAAGCTTCATCGTCGGCCACCAATAGTAATGTTTTAGATCCCTATACATCTTGGTACTTCCAGGATGAATTGAGTACATGGTCTTGTGGGGTTCTTCCATGAGAAGATATCTCATTCCTCCTCCCTTAGGTACCCAAATCATGTTTTGGAATACCTTCAACCTTTGATTGTTCGTACCAAATTCCAATGTTTTGCCTAAATGTTCTTCCTTTCGTTTATCTCCTTCCAAAGCTTCCTCCTGAGCTTTCCTGATGATTTTTACAATTTTTGAGTCAATCTCTATTCTCAATGCTCTTGTCTTCTTTCTTTCCAAATTTATCTTCCTACTCAAAGCATATGCTATGACATTCGCTTTACCAGGGTGGTAAAGTATCTCATAATCATAATCCTTAAGTAACTCCAAGCAGTGTCACTGTCTTATATTCAATTTCATTTAATCATGGAGATGCTAGAGACTCTTATGATCAATGTAAAGCTTACACTTCGTGGCATAAAGATAATGCCTCCATATCTTTAATGCAAATATTACCACTGCCAACTCTAGATCATGAGTGGGGTGGTTCTTCTCGTGCTCCTTTAGTTGTTGAGATGCATATGCAATTACTTTTTCTCTCTGGGTCAGAACACAACCTAACCCAACTTCAAACGCATCACTATATACTGCGAATTCTTCAATTCCGTCAGGTAAAGAAAGAATCGGTGCTTCACACAAATTCTTCTTTAACTTCTCGAAAGCTTCTTCGTGCTCCTCGCTCCACGTATATGTTGCCCCTTTATGGGTCAAAGCTGTTAAGGGAGTAGTTATTGAAGAAAAGCCTTGGATAAACCTTCTGTAATATCCAATTAATCCTAGAAAGCTATGAATCTTAGTGGGAATTTTTGGTTGTTCCCACTTCATTACAAATTTGATCTTTGTTGGGTCAATCATTATTCCTTCTTGGTTAACCACATGACCCAAGAATTGGACTTCCGGAATCAAAAAATCACACTTGGAGAATTTTACATACAACTTCTCTTTCTTCAGAACTTCTAACACTTCTCTTAAGCGTTTGCCATTGTGACATTCCCATTTTCACGGCTAGAAAAGACCGATTTTGATTATGCTTTATTAAAAAATTAGAGTACCTTTTGAAGAAAAATGTTGCGGTATTTGTTCCCAAAAATATGATAAGGACTTTATCAAAGCATTTTTGAAGAAATGTATTTTCATTATATTAAAAACCTCGGGATGTCATTGTCTATACAGATCAAAAGCATAAACAGAAAAAACACAGGCCTTACAATATCTACTTATTCTAGTGGCCTATAATCCATTAATCTCTCTTCAGATCACCACTCTTATGCTCTCTTGCCACTACTTGTATACAAGAAACTGAGTGGGTTAGGCTTGGGAGCCTGGTGAGCACATAGGGTTTTCAACCCACAATAATTAAGTTTATTAATTTCATCAAATCAACCAACCCAATTACCCATTCTCGTTATCCTCAATTTCTATCCCTAAAGCAACTAAAGTAAGGGAACTAGCCTAAGGATTTTCATCGGGATGGATACTACTACTAAGGGGGTTCCTCACCAATATATTCCCTCAAGGCAATCATGAAGGGAATGCAGTATACCGATGAACACATCGTTCACAAACACCTACAGGTTGCGAGCCTGCTAGCGTTCCACTAGATTGTCTAGAATAGTCCATGGTCGTCATCTATCCTCCGCTAGATGACTGGATCATTGTAAACATCGAGGCCTCTCATCATTTTATTTCATCATACATCAGCTATTTCAACTACTCATGTTCTACCCAACATATTCGTAGATATAAAATACATATATTGTTTAAATCATTTAAAACATGTATAAATCGTTCATCCAGCATATATATATATATATATATATATATATATATATATATATATATATATATATATATATATATATATATATATCAGGAACACAAATAATATGCACACATAGCACATAGTTTATATTAAATACTTCAGATCTATGTGTAAGATGAAAGTAACTGTGCACTCACTTGTTAAAGTGATGATTCCCAACTCGAGCAGCGCTTCGCTTCTAACAATTCTATTTTCCTTCGACGAAACCTAGTATTATTACCACTAGATTTTAGTCTAATATTTATTGCGACTAATTACGAGCGTTATTATTTTATAAGCATTAATCATTACTTTTCAACCACTATGTACAAACATGGGCTAGACATGAAACATCGGAGGGCAGGACCATTTTGGCATTATAGCACTTCTGAAATCCAACAACCCTATGCGACCCTTCAAACCAGATTCCCCGTACCGCGAGTAATTAAAAGATATTATAATAACATTATATATATATATATATATATATATATATATATATATATAGTTTATAAGTTCATAATAATGATAATAAACTTAAACATAAGCTATACTTATAGTAGGGTAAGCATAACTTACTCATAAGAGGGTGGCTAGGAACCAGACTTTGTGGGGGTAGAATTTTCAAGTCGAAAAACTCTTCTTTTTGGAGCCTTCTGGCGCTCTGGGACTCGCCTCTTTGCACTCGGGAAGTACCAGAGCTTGGGGGAGGTTTAGAGAGAACTTAGAGAGAGAGAGAGAGAGAGAGAGAGAGACAAATGGGTTAAGGTGTGAGTTTTGGTGGCAGCCCTCGCAGGCTATTTATAGGCGCCAACCTCGTTCTACATTGGGCGTACTTCGATACGCAGGGCGTACGAGGGTACGCTGCATGTACGAGGGACAGATGGCGAATTTCAGATGGGGTGACGTGGACACTTCTGAGCCAAGTATGCGAGAGCGCGGTGTGTACATGTTGTGTACACGAGGTGTACACATGTACCCTCGCAACAGTCTCTTCCAACTTCTAAATTTCGTAACTTTCGCATACGAGCTCCGTTTTTGATGTTCTTTATATCCGTCGGCTAATTTTGACTTTATTTTTAAAGTTATATATTAACAGGCCAGGACAGGTAAAGTCCATTAAAAATTCATAACTTTTTCTCAAGACGTCCATTTTTATCTGTCTTTTTATTGTTGAGCTCCTATTAACAAGATATTCAATTCTTGTTTAGGTTGTGTTGATACAAAAAGTGACCCTCTTTAGCTAAGGAACCACAGTCTGGATTGCTGCTGCTACCATAGAAGAAGTTGACTATCGAAGTTGGAGAAGATCTTTTGTGAACCGCAACTGCAACAACTACTGCAAAGATGAGTGATTAATGAAGACTTTCATGTTACTTTACTGACTTTTCATGTTTGATTTGTTTTGTCCAGTGAACCTTGGATGGTCACTGAAGTCAGTAGAATAATATTTATTTATTCCAGTGTAACTTTTCGGGACTCTATAAATAGAGACTCTCTTTTCATGTATCAAAACCACTCTTTTCTCTTCTAGAACTATTATCGAAATACAAAGATCATTAATCTCTATTCTATCTTATCTGATAATCTGAGTTCCTCTTCACTTTTAGTTTATCACATTTATTAACTTGTGCTTGCATGCAATCCATGTTATGAATGAAATTGGTGTCTACTTGATATAACTTGCTGTCATTTATATTTACTTTAAAATTTGCACAATCTAACATTTCTAACTTATTATTGTGGAGCTAACAAGATCCTTGATATTAAATTATTCTGCAAATTATTATCTTATACTAACATTTGTTCAAGTGTTCTTCAAAGTTTTTCTCTCAACAATTCAAAAAGTCACATTCTTTAGCTAAGGAACCGCAGTATGGATTGCAACTGCTATCGTAGAAGAAGTTGACTACCGAAGTTGGAGAAGATCTTTTGTGAACCGCAACCGCAACAACTACCACAGAGATGAATGATGAATGAAGATTTTCATGTTACTTTACTAACTTAGTGTGTTTACTTTGTTTTGTCCAGTGAACCTTGCATGGTTACTGAAGTCAGTAGAATAGTACTTGTTTATTTCCAATGTAACTTTTCAGGACTCTGTAAATAGAGACTACGTATTCATGTATCAAAACCACTCTTTTCTCTTCCAGAACTATTATCGAAATACAAAGACCATTCATATCTATTCTATCTTAACTGATAATACAAGTTCCTCTTCACTTTAAGTTGATCACATTTATTAACTTGTGTTTGCATGCAATCCTTGTTATGAATCAACTTGGTGTCTACTTAATATAACTTGCTGTCATTTATATTTCCGCAATCTAATATTTCTAACTTATTTTTGTTGAGCTAAAAAGATCCTTGAGATCAACTTACTCCGTAACTTATTATTTGTACTAGCGTTTGTTCAAGTGCTCTTCAAAGTTTTTCTATCAACAGTTGGCATCAGAGCCATAGTGGTCGCTTTCCAAAAAAAACTCTGATTTTGGAAAGACTTCTATACCACTGAAGCTCATTCTTAAAAAAAACAAAAAAAAAACATGGAAATATGGCACAAGCTTTATCATTGAACGTTTCTAATAGTGTTGGTGGCTCTAACAAAGCTTCGATACTTGTGGCAAGTGAATACCACCATTGGTCTCAAAGAATGGAAAGGTATCTTAAGGGGCTCGAAAGAGATGTGTGGAGATCTGTGGAAAAAGGACCTGATGTCCCTGTTCTCACTCCCGTTCAAGCAGATGGTGCCCATGCACGACTTAGTGGAGCTCAAGCAGCTATGAATTGATCAACGAATGATGATCTTGAAAAAATGGAGAAAGATGCCATAGCCTTCTATGAAATCTCGTGTGGTGTTGCTCCAAACAACTTCGACATCATCATCAACTTCAAATCTACCAAGTAGATTTGGGATGTACTAAAAAATCTTTACCAAGGGTTTGAACAAGCTCAAGACAAGAAACTCACCACTGCACTCAGTGAGTTCGACAACTTTAAAGCTCTTCCCAGTGAAAGTCATGAAGACTCATTCAAAAGGTTTAACCTCATCATCACAAAGCTATCAAATGCTTGTACAGTTTGAAGCAATCACAAGACAAATATACAATTACTACATGGTTTGGGTAGACATTAGACCATAGCAAAAATGATAGTCCAAGGAGAAAGAAAGATCCACACTCTCTCACTGTTCAAACTTATGGTGAACTCCAAGCACAAGAATCAACCGTGTTAAAGGATTGTGCAGATCTAGGAGGACCACTTGATTTGATGGCTCAAACCCTACAGTTCAAAGCTCCTCAATACACATATACCGCATAGTCATCATACCAACACTCATATGACAACCCACCGCAGACGTATGAAGCTGATGCAAAACTTGACGACGAAGAAGAGTTTCAAAATGCCATTTCCTTGGTCATCCAATAGTTCAATAGACTCCCACCACCATCCTTTTGTAAAAACCAACAGTTCACCAAACCACCTTTCAATCGCAACTTCAACCCACAGAATAACCATCCATGATATACGGGAAACCCTCACCATCCTTCACAAGCACAGAACACTTCTCAAAAGGAGTCACCGCAGAACAACAAACCTTCAGACTCCGGTACCTCTACTAAAGACAAAGATGGAGTTGTTATTTTCCATAAGCACCACAAGGAAAATCACTTTGCCAAAGACTGAAAAGCAAATGTGGAGAAAGACAAGGCATTTTATCTCCGAATGGCTCAAGAAATGGAGGAAAAAGAAAAAGCAAGAGCTTATGTTGCTCAAGTCAAAATGGATCATCAAGTTTGGTCCTTGGGTGATGAAAATGAAGAAATAGACAACAACAAGAAGAAATGGAAAATCTGCATGGTGGCTAGGGATGAGATTTAGAACCGGAAAACCGGACCGGAACCAGAACCGTTAGAACCGGAATATATAAAACCGGTTCCGGTTACGGGTTTAAAAATTGGCTTTATCTGGGTTTCGGGTAATCTGGGTTTGGGGCCATCGGGTCTGGGTAAATCGGGTCTAAAAACCAGAACCGGTGTTTGGAACCGGAAAAGATGAATATCTCATTTGTTTCAACTCCGATTGACATGCGGTTTTTTTCCAACTTGTAGTTTAGAGTTTGTACAAGATTTTAGACTATAAATTTGCCATTTTTAGTTTTATATTCATTGACTTATAGTCCCCTAAAGTCGAGATATCAAAGCTGAAAGTTTTTAGTATTTTAGCTTTTCTGTATTCGGTGAAAGTTTTAAAACATGCATATCTAATTCGTTTGAAGTCGGATTGACATGTGGTTTTTCCAACTTGTAGTTTACAGTTTGTACATGAGTTTAGACTATAATTTTGTCATTTTTGGTTTAATATTTAATGATTACAATCCTCCGAATTCAGGATATCAAAATTGAAAATTTTCAACTTTTTAGCTATTTGTTTTTGTTGTTTGTATTTTGTGAAAATGTTAACACATGCATATCTCATTCATTTAAAGTCGGATTGACATGAGTTTTTTCCAGAATGTATTTTAGAGTATAGACATGATTTTAGACTATAATTTTGTTAATTTTGGTTTCATATTCAATAAGTTACAGTCCCCCAAAGTCGGAATATCAATATGAAAATTTTCAAAGTTCAACGCACTAAGTAGTAAGTAATAACCAAAAAAATTCGGTTTTTTTGGGTTTCCGGTTTTAAACCCATTTTATCCGGTTCCAAGCTACCCACTTTGATGTTTCCGGGTTTTCCGGTTCTAGACCCATTTTACCCGGTACCATACCCGGAACCGAACCTGAACCGATTCCTACATACCGGTCCGGTTTCTGGTTCTTCAAAATCCCATTAACCGGTTCCGGGTTTTTCGGGACCGGGTCCATCCGGTCCGGGTTTGGACCCACTTTCATCCCTAATGGTGGCAACTAGTGAAGAAGATGGATCAACAAGCATGAAGAAGAGTTATTGCTACATGGAAAAAGATGGAACGCTTAGCATCGTTAAACAGGTAAAATTTATGATTCAGTATAATAATTACAGCATGCATGATTGTGAATCGTACTTGGAAAGAATTAATGAAACTTGTGTTGTCGTCCTTTCATACGACAACAAATCCTTAAATGAAAAGAATATAGCTTCCCAAGAGATGTACCATGTGAGAGGAAGACTAGAAGACAAAAGGCTTAAGGTTGCCATGCTAGAAAAAGACTTATTGTTAGAAAAAGATTCTAGGATGTTAATTGAAACTCAGTTAGATATTGCTTTAAATCAACAGGATCTAGCCCAAAAAGAGATTGTATTTTTAAATCTTTTAATTGAAAAACTCTTTAATGAAAGTGAAGCTATTGAGAATCTTGTTAACAATAGGACCGTAGACAACACTTATAATTGGGGATGGTTCAATGGGTACTCAAAAAATGTGACATCCTCTCCCCGATTCAATGTTGATCCTCCATATGTCCCAACTAATAGACCTTTTCAATTTCCAGTCAACAGTAAGACATATCCTGAAGACATCCAGTGTCACTTTGGTAGATTTCGTGAACTCGGTAACAATTGTGTCATAAAGGAAATTCTTCCTGAATCCACAGGTATTTTAGATGAAGCCATACCCATTGTTGGCACAATTTGTTCTGGCTCTCAATGAAGTTCTGACGTGGATGAAGAAATTGTTTCAGAAGGACCTAGAGTAGTTGAAAATAGTCCATCCTTATCTTCCAAAACATGTCCCAATGAAAAGTCACCCTTGAGTTACTCTGTGGTAGTTCAATCTTCCCTACCGCATACCCCAGTCCATTGCACAACCACTCTTGAGACTATCTTGCGTGAATTACTAATCAATAATTTTGAATTTGGCGAATGCTCTCAAAATCATGAGATGTTAAGTTCTGATGAGTCAAGTCCTCAAATTTTACCTCAAAATTCCAAAAAACCTCAGTTGAATGTCACTGATATGGTCTCACCAAAAGTTCAAGCAAAATTAGCTTTACAAAAGGACATCAGATCCCGACGTAAAAAGTGGGAAGCTGATTACAAGAACAAAATTTTCAAAAATACAGTCAAAGCTTGAAACAAAAAGAACTTCAAAAAACCCGTTACTACAATTTTTTTTTCAAAAACTACTACAGTTGATGGAGCATGCAAAAAGGATCAATCAGTAACAAAACCCTTTCAAAACATTTCTGCAAAACATCAAAATAAGGTAAAGTCATTTTCACAAAATACCTTAATAGATCCAAATTTTAAGGGTATTTTGCCAACTCCAAATCTTTCAAAATCACATTAGTCAGTCACCAAGTCAAAGCCTAAGTTTACGTTACATGACAAATCTTTTTCAAATCCTAAGAATACTCCAGTAAAACACCATTCAAGGACCGAACACAAGAAAGAAACTTCACCTTCCAAACCTTTGATAAAATATGGTTTTTGGTTAAATGAGAAGAATCTTATGTTTGGTTTTTATCCACTTAGAGAGTTATGTCATATCCCAACTTGTGACTTTCCAAAAAGAGTAAAACGTCTTGGACTTGGACTGAAACAAGAAAAGAAACATATGTTCATAAATCTCATGTGTATACATCTGTTAGGAAAGTGTCACACGTTACCCAAGGCTCCAAAATTATTTGGGTGCCCAAACTAACCCTCTAATTTTGTAGGAATTGTGCAAGGAGGAACAAGAAGAAGAATGGTTAATCGATAGTACCTGCTCCTTGCACATGACTAGAAGGTTGGGATACCATCGCGATTTTAGGCCAATCTGTAATGGTGGTCCCGTTACCTTTGGAAACAATGCAAATGGAATTATCAAGGGTTATGGAGTATTGACTACATGAAGCTTCTCTATTCAAAGATTTGCTTATGTAGAGGGACTAAATCTTAATCTGATTAGTGTGGGTCAGTAATGCAAAGTTGGGCATCAAGTTGAGTTCGACAATGAATACTGCTATATCATGACGAGTGATAGGAACACATGCTTGATCAAGTCCAAAGCTGAAGGGAAAATGTACCCACTGGATGTCTCTTTGGTCATTGGCAAACCGTAGTTGTGTTTTCTGTCCAAATCAGTATCCGAAGTAAGTTGGATATGACACTACAAACTATCTCACCTCAACTTCAAATATATCAACATCCTGGTAACTAAAGAGTTAGTCCAAGGTTTACCAATCCTGAAGTACAACAATGATAGATGTCCAGTCTGTGAATGTGGAAAACAAATAAAGGGTAACCATCCTTTGATAGTAGATTCTTCAATCGTTGAACCCTTAGAGCTACTTCACATTGATCTCTACGGTCCATCTACTATAGCCAATCTTCATCACAAGAAATATATTCTGGCTATAGTTGATGACTTTACTCGCTTCACTTGGTTCTTTTTCTTGAGACTCAAATTAGACACACCGTAGATCATGATCAACTTCATCAAGGAAATAGAGCTCCAAATCAGGCTACCAGTCATAAGGATAAGAAGTGATAACGAGACTGAATTCACTAATCATATATTAAATAGCTTTTTGGTTTCAAAGGGCATTAGTCAGAACTTCTTGGCACCCTACACACCACAACAAAATGGAGTAGTAGAGCGAAGAAGTCGCACATTGGTCGAAGTAGCTAGATCGATGTTGAACTTTCCAACCCTCCTCTCTACTTCTGGGCGGAAGTAGTGGAAACTGCATGTTTTGTTTAAAATAGAAGCATCATTTGCAAACGCCTCAACAAAACTCCCTATGAAGGTCTCAACAACATCAAACCCAACATCTGCGTGTTTCATATTTTTTGGCTACAGATGCTTTGTGATCAACAACAAGGATAATCTTAACAAATTTGCACCAAAGTCTGATGAAGGCATATTCCTGGGTTACTCCACCAACAAGGTTGCGTACAGGGTTCTCATACTGCGTACCAGACTGATAGTCGAAAGCTTTGATGTTAAGTTTGTTGACTATTACGTTCGCATCACTGCTCCTTCCACGAAAACAAAGTACATTATGGAAACTGATATCCCCATCTCCTTGGGTCCATTGAACATAGTTGAAGTTAACTATGATAACCTTTTTGATCCTGTAGAAACAGCACACCTTTCAGAAATTTTGGTGTCTCCGGTAGCACAACAACAACATGCAGTAGTATTTGGACCTATTTTGTCTAAAGGAACATCATTCAATACTTCCACCTCTTTGGTTGAGGGGGAAAGACCATTTTCTTTGGAAGTAACAACCGATGAGGTTCCAATACTTAAAGACATTGCTCCAGTGCCCAACCGTAGACCGACCAATCAATATACCATTTCTGAAGACTTTGAAGAAGAAATTGAAAACATTGATACAAAAAATGATCCAAGGATTGTTCATCACTCATCAATTTAGGTGGAACCATCCACACTCCAGGTTCAGGTTTAACTCCCTTCTTCAATCCAGGGGGAACTTCCATTACCTACTTCGCAACCCATTTCAACAAATCAAGACTCATCTACCGACTTTCCTCAAATCGAGGGGGAACTACCTTCTCCTACCGTAGAGTCCTCATAAGAAGAGGACATTACCTCAACCGCAGTCACAAACCATCAGCAATCCCAACTACATGTTTGGACAAGAGATCACCCACCTGGTCAAATCATCAGCAACCCATCCTCAGGTATTCAAACTCGATCTTCTAATGATTTAAATAACCATTGTAACTATGCAGCATTCATGTCTTCGGTCGAGCCTAGAACAACAAAAGAAGCGCTTATGGAGCCGAATTGGATCATTGCAATGTAAGAGGAGCTGGCCGATTTTGAACAAAATAAATTTTGGAAATTGGTATTGAAACTAAAAGGTCACACAATTGTCGGTACAAGATGGGTGTATAAGAGCAAGTTAGATGAATCCGGTGTGGTTCGATTAGTCGCCGAGGGGTATAGTCAACTTGAGGGTGTTGACTACGATGAAACATATGCCCTTGTAGAAATAATGGAAGCCATACACATCTTCTTGGCTTATGTTGCTAACAAAAACATCAAAGTTCATCAAATGGATGTAAAAAGTGCATTTCTGAATGGAGAAATGATAGAGAAAGTTTACCTAGAACAACCTCTAGGCTTTGAAAGTCTATAATTTCCAAATCACTGCTACAAGCTGGAGAAAGTAGTATACGGTCTTAAGCAGGCACCTCGAGCGTGGTATGAGACTCTCATTGATTTTGTTGTCACCTCAGGATACAAAAGAGGTGTGATTGATCCCACGCTATATAGACAAGCAAATGATAATCACTTGATGCTTGTTTAAATATATGTGGATGATATCATTTTCGGATCAACAGATCAGGGTATGATGGATGATCTTGCAAGGCTCATGACAAGCAAGTTTCAAATGAGCATGAATAGAGAGATCAACTTCTTTCTAGGAATTCAGGCTAAATAGATCCCTCAAGGGATATTCATTAATCAAGAAAAATATACCACTGAGTTGTTGAAGAAATTTTCGATGGACAATTGATCCTCAACTAAGGTCCCGTTGGCCTTTGGAAAGAAAATCTTAACTGACCCTACCGGAGAGTCAGTTGATCACAAAACATACCGAGGAATGATTGGATCATTGATGTACCTCACTGCCAGCTGACCAAATATTGTATTTGCAATGGGTTTATGTGCTAGGTACCAGGCTGATCCTAAAATATCACACTTGAGCGCAGTTAAACAAGTATTCAGATATCTAAAAGGGAGCAAAGCCATGGGTATTTGGTACCCTTCAAGCAATGACTTTAGTCTTCAAGCGTTCACAGTTGCAGATCATGTTGGGTGCAAATTAGATCGTAAAAGCACTTCGGGTGGATGTCAGTTCTTAGGAGGAAGATTATTTAGCTGGTCTTCATGGAAACAAAACTGTGTTTCTTTGTCTACCGCAGAGGCGGAATATGTGGCCGTAGCCAACTGTTGTTCCCAACTCCTTTGGATGAAGACTCAACTTATGGACTACGGCTACAGGATGCTGCGGGTGCCCATCTACCGTGATTCAGAGAGTGAAATAGTGATTTCTCATAATCCTATTCATCACTAGAAGACGAAGCACATTGAACTACGGTACGACTTCAACAAAGACCACATCCTCAAAGGTAATATCGAACTCATTTTTGTGCCTAATCACGAAGAAATAGCTGATGTTTTTACTAAGGCACTCGATGCTACAAAGTTAAATGGATTTTTGGAAATGCTAGGAATGATGAACTCAGACCCGCAGTTCTATTTGAAAGGATAAGTACCACAGACCGCTTCAGATCTCCAAGGGTGAATGAACTGCTTCTTTTCTTTTCAAAAAAAAAACTCTTGAAGAACTTCCTTCACCGCGGTTCTTCTCAATAGAATAATATATTGTTCATATTTATTTTTTAGTACACTTTGTATATTGAAATCACATATGATAAATATATTCTTCGAGTCTTTATTTCTTTTATTTCTAACCTTCATGATCAAGTTTGTTTTTAGCTACTGCTACCACAATCACTTTGCATTCTACCGCAGTTGAATTGAATGAGCCTGTTGTCATCACTTCATAAACACCTTAAATAATATTGTGTGCTAATTAATGGAATTTAATAAAAACAATCTTCAAACATCCATTTTCTCGCACATGATATTTCAATCCTTTTTAAATAACTCTCCTTAGTCATCTTCTTTTTTCGGATAAAAAACAAATGAATTGTTTTTCCATAACCAGTCATGTCACATAGGTGTTTGTTGAATCTGTTTCCACTTCCCCATTTTTCACAACCTATAAACCACCCCTCACCCCACGATCAGTTGGCGTGTGATCATGGTCATGCAACGTATTAAATGTTCATCTTTTCCTGGAATAATTTAATTTTGATTTTTTGTAATTCTAGCTGATAATGGTAACACCCAAGGGTTTTTAACTTTAACAACTGCAATTAAAGTGATATCAATAACTTTTGAAATCTGTAGGTATAAAAATCCCCAATTCTTCCCAAGATATCCTATACGCTATCTGAACTCTCTCGACGAACTTCATCTTCTTGCTAAAACCTTCTTCTGAAAGTTCTTAAATATTTTCTGTAACAATGGTGAAGCATGGTATCTCGAAGAAAAAAATCAAAAGCATCCGGCTCAACGCATCCCACAGGTTCCGAATCCACCATCAAGGATCAAACACCATCTATCACTTCAAGAAATTCCAGAGCAATCTTCAAAGATCATCTGTCTTACAACAAACCTGTAACACTAATGATCAAGTTCCTCCCTTCTCACACACTATTTGGCGCTTTCGATTCATTCACAGAGGGTGTTCCTTTGTCTTTGCTTTCGAATGTGTGTTTTTGGCGTTCCGTCCTAGCCACAATCTCTAAGAAGTTCATCTTAATTTTGTAGATGATTCTCTGGTGGTGTTGACAAAGGAAAAGTTTCTCAATGCAATCATTATTAGGGTTCTTCCATCAACGGGTTTTTACTCCCCAAGCTCAAATGATATGTTGTCTACCCTTTATCAAATGGGGTACCGAAAGAAGCTCAAAGGTGTCGGTGAATTCAAGAAGAGACAATTACCATATGTCTGACAATTTGTGTGCCATTTGGTGATTAGGAGTCTACCAGGAAGGCTATAGGGACTGATAATATGTGAATCAAGATATTAGAGATCATCTGGAGTATCTACACCGACAATCCAATCAATTATGGGAAGATACTGTGGGATGATTTCCTACAATACATCTCCAAATATGCTCCAAAAGAGGGTATGACAGAGCTTACCTTTGCTCAGTCTTAGTCTTTGTGCATTTTCGATCTTCACAAGGAGGTTAACCTTCGCATGGGCAACGACACCTACCTATTTACAGCCCACGATCTCAAAACGTATACTGCTTTCAAAGATCAAACTATTTTTGATCCTATTCGTAGATGGTCCATGTATATCTTAGAGTCCATTGGACTCACTACGGTAGAGGTGGATGACCATATCACGGCTACTAGTGATATTGACTCATATCACTCTTCCCCGCCTAGACCCAGTCTGCCCACTGCAACACAGGATCCCTAGACTACCGCAGACCAAGATCCTCAACCGAAACCCAAAAGTGTCAAATCTCTTGTTTTCAAAAGAAAAACTCCCAAGAACATCATGAAAAAGGGAGTCACTCCCTCAAAAAAAAGTTCTAACCACAGAGCCTATTCCTTCAGCTCCGATTCATGACATCCGAGTCAATATTCTTGATGAAACTCATGATGAATCTTCAGCTTCCCAAGATGTTTTTAGGAGGAAGAAACTGAAGTTGAACCCTAGTTATAGCCAAATGTGTACCATGGCTCATACCAGAGGCTCTCAACAGACTCCAGTAGCTGTTCAAGTCACCACAGACTCACCCTCTATGACCCAATCTCACCACTCAGGTACAACAAGTGTATCTGTTTCATCTCACAATGGAGACATGCCCCCAGTTGGAACCCAAGTGGATCCAATTGTTTCGAGTTGCCCTATGGTCTCTAGAGCATCAAGATTGCACATATTTGATCCTAAGGAGTTGAACTCCATTTTGCTTCGAGTCACACAAACACTTAATACACCAATTGCACCGCAAAGCATTTCTTTTTTTAGCCCTTGCCAGAACCAAGTGGAGGCCAAACTTGATTCTTGGTCAAGGAGGCGAGGAAGCTCTGGAAATCCTATTCTAACATCATTACTTACAAGTGGCTTAGGCACGGGGAGCATAAATATGCAAGGAACCATGAACCCGAGGGACACCTGGGAGAATTAATGATTTGATGGTTACGCAACGAATGACTCTTAGACTCGCTATCGTCCAACTACTGAGTCTGGAATGAGGAAGTTTGAGGCATTCAAGAGGGCAGTGCAAGCTCGAAAAGCTCAACAAGTGCAAAAACAACATCAGAAGGAGGAAGCCATTCAACTTGTGGCAAAATACTGGGATTCGATTATCAACAATGCCAAAACGATCCACGATATCTTTGCAATCCAACAATGGATGACTACAATGGAAGAAACGGTTCAACAAGTTCACAACATGGAGGATGTTGCTGGTCCTTCAAAGCCTCCTCCAAATGAAGAAGCTTATGATTCAAATGAAGATGGAACCACAATTGAAATAAGCTCATCACCTATGTTCGGGCTTGACGATGATAACTATGATGATGTTCAACAACCCCTTCCTTCAGATGACTTCATAATGGTGCTTGACAATGAATAATCGAGTGGATCTCAACACTCCACCTCGAAGCTAAAGCAAAAGAAGAAGAATATTGTAGTATCTAGAAAAGAATTTCTCAGCTTACAAGCTAAGTTCGATCATACTCTTGAAGCTGTAACCACCCAAGCACCGTAGAACACTAAAACTCCTACACCCAGTCCCTTTGAGAATTGAAGTTTTGGAGACAAGAGAAAGGATGAGTGCTTAAAGAATCCTTTTGAGAATTGAAAAAGGAATCAGGGATCTTGATAACTGCAGAACCACATATCACAAGGAGTTTGTGTCAACAGCTAAAAAAATCATCAAGGAGGTAGCTGAACTGAAGAATGACTTCAATCAAACTCTTGAAAAACAAGAAAGTCATTCCAAGAAACTTTTTGAACAGACCCATACCACATAAGAATTAGGGCTTGTGGTTCTATAAAACACAATCAATGGGTCAAGGCAATCATTCACTGCCAACTCGAGTGTTGATGAAATCCTCTGTCTTACAAAGGAAATTTATCAACTACTTTTCAACACGAAGATTCCAAACAATTAACAAGTTTGTGACCAGATGAAGACCCAACTCAATGAGACTTTTCAAAAAATTGATGGGTTAAAGCAATGGTTTGAGGAGCAACAGGTGCTTGCTTCCTCAAAAAGGGGGAAGTGAAAGAGAACGAGAACAAGACCCTTCACAATCCAAGACTCCCTCAGTTCATCAATAACAAACTCCTCCATGAATTCAACATCCTCCTACCGCAAAACTCAACAAACAACCAACTCCACGGTCTTCACTGAAGTCTCCACAAAAATCTCCTCAAAAGTCAATCTCTCAAGACTCTCCGCAACAAGCTCCCCCGCATTTCAAAATCTTAGCACTTGAAATGCCATCTGAACAATCTGATGACTATCTGGCCATAACTCAAAGAGAAGGTGACTGGAGGGTAGAAACGTTTGCTGAACAGATTTGGAGAGCTCATGGGCTTGATATAATGATGTATGAATCCTTTGTCAATTCTTGGGTAAACCCTACCAGCAGGTTACTGGACGATGATTACAAGCTAATTCTAAATTACGCTGAACCTACCTTAGATGGTTACTGGGACATTCCCATCTCCCCAAACTCCAAGTTTTTTTTTCCAGTCTTCCAATCTTTTGATCCAAGCCATCCAGATGACAAGAGACTCCCTATGGAGTTTGGACGTCTGAACCTCTTTCATCCTAAGCATGGTTTAGAGTTCGAGAAAATCTAGTCTAATGATAGACCAGACGGGTTCAAAAACTACAAAGTAAGAAAATTCGTGAAGGCTGAGTTATATAAATACACCCTAACCAGAAGAAGAGATGAATATGTCCGAATCCAAGCAGACTTTGTGAGTATGAACCTAAAATAATATTCTTAATAGCTCGGGTATTTCAGTTCAAAGCTGAAAAGCATCCGAAGATGAAAGTTGCTTATGAAAGAGCTTGTGATTTCCTCATGGCATTATTTTGCGATTTTGGAAAGATTGATGCATAAATTCATCCAGTTCTTGCCAAGAAGTTTGATTTTCCTAAATTCGAACCTATGCCAAGCCTCACTGACGGAATCCAAGACATGTCACTCGGTGCAACTAACTTCCCGAAGCTAGGGATTGTATACAAAAGAGCTCAAGGTGGTCCTAAATACGTCATTACGGTGACCGCAATCCATTGAATCACCAAGAAACAACTAGACATCACTTTGGCTTCAGTACAAAAATCAAAGCACACTACGAATGAAGTCAAATTTGAAATATCAAGGAGAATCCAATGGTTGTTCAAAGTTAGAAAATATTGGTAGATTCTCATCTGGTTCCTCAAGTTGAACAAGTGAAGAAACATAGCTAAGAGGTCACATTAGGGAAATTTTTGATACAAAAAGTGACCCTCTTTAGCTAAGGAACCACAGTTTGGATTGCCGCTGCTACCGTATAAGAAGTTAACTATCAAAGTTGGACAAGATCTTTTGTGAACTGCAACCGCAACAACTACCGTAGAGATGAATGATGAATGAAGACTTTCATGTTACTTTACTGACTTAACGTGTTTGCTTGTTTTGTCTAGTGAAACTTGGATGGTCACTAAAGTCAGTAGAATGGTATTTGTTTATTTCCAATGCAGCTTTTTGGGACTCTATAAATAGAGACTCCCTCTTCATGTATCAAAACCAATCTTATCTCTTCCAGAACTATTATCGAAATACAAAGATCATTCATCTCTATTCTATCTTAACTGATAGTCCGAGGTCCTCTTCAATTTAATTTGATCACATTTATTAACTTGTGTTTGCATGCAATCCTTGTAATGAATCAACTTGGTGTCTACTTGATATAACTTGTTGTCATTTATATTTCTTTTATATTTCTGCAATCTAACATTTTTAACTTATTATTGTTAAGCTATAAAGATCCTTGAGATTAACTTATTCCACAACTTATTATCTTGTACTAAAGTTTGTTCAAGTGTTCTTCAAAGTTTTTCTCTCAACAGGTTGTGTCAGCTAAAAATCGGTCGATCTAATATTCGAA
Source organism: Lactuca sativa (assembly GCF_002870075.4). Classification (NCBI taxonomy): domain Eukaryota; kingdom Viridiplantae; phylum Streptophyta; class Magnoliopsida; order Asterales; family Asteraceae; genus Lactuca; species Lactuca sativa. The sequence goes on along the minus strand of NC_056626.2, from coordinate 63,893,035 downwards.
TTCCGGGCAGGATACTGCTATGTCAAATCTTAGAAAAATCATAACTTCCTCATATGAAGTCAGATTTGGGCGTTATTTTTATGCACACTCTCAGTGTAACGTATACTACGACTTTCATTTAGATTCCTAAGGCTAAAAAGTATTTTATCGTAATCTGTGCTGGTTTTGTCGTGAAACTTCGACAGGTCATAACTCCTTTGCTATAAGTGGGATTTCAGTGTTCTTTATATCTCTGGAATCCTTGTTACGACCACTAAAAATTTCTTCATAGATATTAGGTCTATCTATTATTTTATTTTTGACGCTTATTTTCATTATTAATTTATTATATCTTATAAATAACTATAATGCACATAAAGTCACATAATTCACATAATATTCAAATAATTCCTCTTTATTTCTTCAAAATATGTTACAACTTTTGACCCTAACTATTACATTATCATACTAATGCTTAGACAGAAACTCGGACGTTACAATTCTCTCATAGTTAGGTTGATTCTGTCCCGGAATCATGCATCAGCAAATAGATGGGGATAGCGACTCATCATGTCACTCTCTATTTCCCAGGTGAGGTTCGACCCATTTGTATGTTTCCATCACACAAGCACTAAGTCGACCATCTTGCGTCACAACTTCTTTGTCTTACAATCAATAATTACCTCAGGCTCTTCGATTAACATCTTATTTTCCTCCATTCTTAATTCCGAAAGTGGAATTATATCGGGAACTTCTCCCGTGAACTTCCTCAAATGACACTCATGGAAAGTGTTATGAATACCATCTAGTTCTTATGGCAATTTCAGCTTGTAAGCTTGGTTCTTAACCCTCTGAAGAACCTTGAATGGTCTAATAAAGTTTGGAATCAACTTTCCTCTCTTTCCAAATTGTTTAAGTCCCTTCCATGGTGAGACTTTGAGCAATACCGAATCTCTAACTTTGAATGTCATCGGTCGTCGGTTTTTGTTAGCATAGCTCTTTTGGTGATCTTGTGCTACTAACATTATTTCTCTAATCACTTTCATCTTTTCAATAGTCTAATGGACTATCTCGGGGCCCATAAACTGCTTTTCTCCGACCTCAAGCCTACAAGACGGTGTACGGCATTTCTGTCCATATAAGGAATGGTAATGTGCCATTTTGATTCTTGAATGATAACTATTATTGTAGGAAAACTTTGCTAGGGGTAAATGTTCATCCCAGTTCCCTTATAATTTTAAGGTACATGATCTTAGCATATTTTCCAGTGTTTGAATCATTCTTTTGCTCTGACCATCAGTCTGCGGATGGTAGGATGTACTCAAACACAACTTCGTGCCCATTTCCTCTTTTAAACTCCTCCAAAATATTGATGTGAAACGACTATCACGATCTGATACAGTCGTTAACGGTACACCGTGAAGTCTTACTACCTCCTTCACATAAGCATTTGCAAGCTTATCCACAGACCATCTCTCATTGGCTGCTATGAAGCGTGCACTCTTTGTGAATCGATCTAGGACAACCTAAATTATGTCGTGACCGTTCTTTGTCCTGGGTAGTTTAGTCACAAAATCAATGGTGATTTCTTCCCATTTACCCATGGGTACAAGTAAGGGTTCTAAACTCCCATATGGTTTCTGATGTTGTGCTTTAACTCTCACACATGTCACTCGCTCTGCCACATACTTTGCAACATCGAGTTTCATCGTCGTCCACCAGTAGTATGGTTTCAAATCCCTATACATCTTAGTGCTGTCGGGATAAATGAGTACATGGTCTTGTGAGCTTCTTCCTTTAGAGGATCTGTTATTCCACCCATCTTAGGCATCTAAATCCTATCTTGGAATACCTTCAATCCTTGATTATTAGTGCCGAATACCAACGTTTTGCCTAAACGTTCTTCTTTTCGGTCATTTTTCTCTAAAGCTTCCTCCTGAGTTTTCTTAATGCTTTCCACAATTGTTGAGACAACTTATATTCATAATGCTCTTGGCCTTTTTCTTTCAAGATTTACTTTACGACTTAGAGCATCAGCTACAACATTTGCTTTACCAGGGTGGTAAACTATCTCATAGTCGTAATCTTTGAGTAACTCTAGCCAGTGTCATTGTCTTATATTCAATTGCTTCTGATTGAAGAGATACTGCAGACTCTTATGATTAGTGTAAAGTTTGCACTTTGTGCCATAGAGATAATGCCTCCATATCTTTAACGCAAATACCATCGCTGCCAACTCTAGATCATGAGTGGGATAGTTTTTCTCATGCTCTTTCAATTGTCGAGATGCATATGCTATCACCTTATCTCTTTGGGTCAGAACACAACCTAACCAAACTCCAGATCCATCGCTACAGACTACGAAGTATTCAACTCCGTTAGGTAAAGAAAGAATTGGTGCTTTACACAACTTCTTCTTTAGTTTCTCGAATTCTTCTTCATGTTTCTCACTCCATGTATATGTAGCTCCTTTATGGGTCAAAGCTGTCAATGGAGAAACTATCGAAGAAAAGCCTTGGATAAATCTTCAGTAATATCTAGCTAATCCCAAAACGCTTTGAATCTCCGTGGGACTTTTTGGTCATTCCCATTTCATTTCAATTTCAATCTTTGCTGGGTCAACCATTATTCCTTCTTGGTTAACCACATGACCCAAGAATTGGACTTCTCGAATCCAAAAATCATATTTCGAGAACTTTGCATATAGCTTCTCTTTCTTCAAAACTTCTAAAAGTCCTTGCAGTTGCTTGCCATGCTCCTGATGGCTCTTTGAGTAAATCAGAAAGCCATCTATGAACACTATCACAAATTTATCGAGGAATATTTTACAAACCCTGTTCATCAAATCCATAAATGCTGCTGGAGAATTTGTTAGTCCAAATGACATAACTAAGCGCTCATAGTGTCCGTATCTTGTTCTGAATGCGGTCTTCTTAATATCTTATTCTCTCAACTACAACTGATGACATCCTGACCTGAGATCAATCTTTGAGAAATAGCTCGAACCATGCAGCTGATCGAATAGGTCATCAATCCTTGGCAATGGATACTTGTTCTTTATTGTTTCCTTGTTCAACTCTCTATAGTCTATGCAGATCCTCATGGTTCCATCCTTCTTCTTTACGAATAACACCAGAGCTCCCCACAGTGATGAACTAGGTCTAATGAAACCGTTGTCCAAAAACTCCTGAAGTTGCATCATAAGCTCCTTCATCTCTGTCGCTGCTAATCGCTATGGTGCTTTTGGTATTAGTGTCGATCCGGGCAACAAGTCTATCCGAAACTCCACTTTTCTATCAGGGGGTAATCCAGGAAGATCTTCAGGAAAGACTTCTGGATAGTTACACACCACTGGTATTCTTTGTATCTTCTTCTTCTCTTTCTTTGCATCAATCACAAATGCCAAGTATGATGTGCATCCTTTAAACAAACATTTTTGGCTTTCAATAGGGAATGATTCCAGTTGGGTTCACTCTTACCATCTTCTTCCTGCATAGTATCTCGACATCGTTTTCACTAAGCCAATCCATTCCCAGCACGATGTCGAAACCGTTCAACTCAATGGTCAAAAACTCCTCGTGGAATTTATTCCCGTTCAAATCGATGATGATGTTTTTAATGCAATCGCTAATAGGTATGAATTTGCCACTGACAACTTCTACAACTAGAGCATTATCAAGTTTATCTACATGCAATGCTAGTCTTCCACCAAATTTGTGGGATACAAAGGAATAATTTTCTCCCAAATCAAAAAATATATTGGCAGACAATCCATTTACGAGAAAGGTACCTGAAGGAACATCTGTTGTATCCCTTGCTACTTCCAGTGTCATCTGGAACACTCTTGCTTTTGGCTTTGGTGGAACATTAGGCCTTGCCGCCTCCTTATTCTTCGGTCAGTCCCTCGAAATGTGCCTTTCTTCATTACACCAATAACATACCTTATTGTTGAATGTGCACTCATTGACATAATGCAAATACTTCTCACACTTAAAACAAGTGACCTCCCCGTCACATTTTCCATAGTGCTTCTTTTTGCATTTCTGAGACCACTTCGCTTCACCTCCCCCTCCTCCAAATTTCTTCTAACCAGACTTCAAGAATTTTCTCTTCTTGTTGGAACTTGAAGATCCATCAAAATTCCTTTTCTCACCAACCTCAGCTCTCTCCAGAACCTTTTCCCTTATCTGGGTCTCAACATTCTTAGCAGCCCAGATGGCGACTTTCAAAGTGGTTGTTTGTTTGACCATTCGACCAAATTTTACTCGTAGCCCATGGGCAAACATGTTGACTTTGGAGAGTTTAGTTAGAACTAGGTAAGGGACAAGCTTCATCTTCTCTAGAAAAATTGCAGCATACTCGGAGACGCTCATTCTTCCCCTTTTCAGATTCTAAAACTCATTGTTGATTTCTAGAAGATCTTGCTTAGAGCAGTACTGCATTTGCAGTTGTACTTAAAATTCTTCCAGAGACATCTTGCTAGCTTCTCCCTCGGGCTTTGTATTAGCTAGTAGCTCCCACCAGCTCAGTACTCCAGACTTTAATAGTGCAACTGCAAGAGCGGTCTTCTGTTTGTAGCTGCAGATGTAACTCTCAAACGTCATCTATATCTTGGAGATCCAATCCATGACTTCCAACAATGTTGGGATTCTAGAAAGACACGGTGGTTTGGATGCCATGAAATCCTTGTACCTGCATCCACGTCCATCATTTCCTCCGTTGGGGTGGTTTCTCCTACCCACTCGTGGTTCATCTTGACTGAGAGTCTGACTATAGTTCCCTTCATCAAATTGCTCAATGTTCATCTTTGGTTGTTCAATAGGCATAATAGGCTCATCCCTATTATGTTGAAGTAAACGCCTTATTTCCTCAATCTGACGATCCAACATTATTTGGATCATCACTTGCACTCCTTCCATCATGATTGGATTAGGTGCATCTGCTACTACCGATGCACGCTCAATCACTTGCGGCTGAGGCTACTGATTGCCATTAGCATTTCTGAATCCTCTTCGGGTTCTTGCCATGATGATCTATATACCAAAGTAGGCTGATTTAGATCATTATAGACGTTTAAATCCTCCTTGTCACTCCGAAAAGTTACATGCTAGTTCTAATACCGTAATTATATGTTTAGAATCTTGAACACATAAAGTTTCCAGATCCGGTCGGAAACAGACCATAGATCCGATCCAGTAATAGCATATAAGGCATCTTTATAGCTATAACATAAATCATTTAGCACATAAAAGCATTTTAGTCATCTTTCCTAAAATAAGCTAGTGCTTGTGTCTAAAATATTAAGACACCCATCTCACAATCATCGCTTAGGACTCTAAGTTTAAGTCTAGAAATCCTACAAATTCTTAGTTCGCTTAAACTAATGCTTTGATACCAACTGTGACATCCCCATTTTCACTGCCATAAAAGATCGATTTTGTTTATGCTTTATTAAAAAATCAAAGTACCTTTTGAAGAATGTAGAATTTGTTCCCAAAAATATGATAAAGAATTTATCAAAGCGTTTCCGAAAAAATGTATTTTTGTTATATTAAAAACCTCAGGATTTCATTTTCAATACAAATTAAAAGCATAAACAGAAACAACATAATCCTTACAACATCTACTTATTCTAGTGCCCTATAATCTATTGATATCTTATCAGATCATCACTCTTGTGCGTTCTTGTCACTACCTGTATACATGAAACTGAGTGGGTCAGGCATGGGAGCCTGGTGAGCACATAAGGTTTTCAACCATAATAATTAAGTTTTTTAATTTCATCAAATCAAACAACCTGATTATCCATTCATGTTATCCTCACTTTCTGTCCTTAACGCAACTAAAGTAAGGGACCTAGCCTAAGGAATTTCATCGGGATGGAAACTATTGATAAAGGGACTCCTCAGAAATATATGTCCATAAGGCAACCATGATGGGATGAAGTACATCGTTCACAAAAACCTACAGGTTGTTAGCCTGCTAGCATTCCACTAGACTATCTAGAATAGTCCGTGGTCATCATCTATACTCTGCTAGATGACTGGATCATCGTAAACATCTAGGTCTCTCATCATTTTATTTCATCACACATCAACTATTTCATCTACCCATGTTCTACCCAACATATTCATAGATGTAAAATACATATACAATTTAAATCATTTAAAACATGTATCAATCGTTCATCCAACATTGCTATCAGGAACACAAATAATATGCACACATAACATGTAATTTATATTAAATACTTCATATCTATATGTAAGATGAAAGTAACTATGCACTCACTTGTTAAAGTGATGATTCCCAACTTGGGCAGCGCTTCGCTTCTAACAATTCTATTTTGCTTCGATGAAACCTATTATTATTACCAGTAGATTTTAGTCTTATATTTATTAAGACTAATTACGAGTGTTATTATTTTATAAGTGTTAAACAATGATTTTCAACCACTATGTACAAAAAAGGGCCAAACATGAAACATTGGAGGGCAGGACCATTTTGGCTTTATAACGCTTCTGAACTCCAACAACTCTATGCGGCCCTTCAAACCAGATTCGCCGTACCGAAGTAGTTAAAAGATATTATAATAACACTTTATATATTATATTTTATAATACACACACACACACACATATATATATATATATATATATATATATATATATATATCGTGTTATAAGTTCATAATAATGATAATAAACTTAAACATAAGCTATACTTAAAGTAGGGTAAGCATAACTTACTTATAAGAGGATTTGGCTAGGAACTGGGCTTTGCAGGGGCATAATTTCCGATCTGTAAAGCTCTTCTTCTTGGAGCCTTCTGTTGCTCCGAGACTCGCCTCTTAGCACCCAGGAAGTACTAGAGGTTGGGGGAGCTTTAGAGATAAGTTAGAGAGAGAGAAGGGTTATATTTGTGGTAGCCTTACATGCTATTTATAGGCGGAAACCTCGGTCTGTGCTGGGCGTATGAGGGTACCCTGCACGTACGAACAACATACCAGGGTTTGCCCCTGATTGATGTACGCACAACGTACCAGGGGGACACCCCGTCTCATGCATGCTTTGGTGTATGCCTGACATACCATATGTACACCCAACATACTCGGGTCCAAGTGTCCAAAATGAAAGAAACTAATTAATCAATGTTTACCTGACATAACAGGCATTAAATGAAGTATGCCACTTCATATTAGATGCAGATGGCTCAATAGTTGAGCATGCTCAAGGATAAGATTTAAGAGTTCATATTAGATCAGCAATACCAGACTTTGGCTGAGCTACTGTCAAATGCCAGGAAGAGAGAGATTAAGTTAAAGGCCCAAAGGAAGGAGGAGAGGCTAGTTCAGTGAAGTTGCAGTTCGTGGCCAAGCGATTGAAGTCCACCAACTCAAGATAAGGAGTAGTAGAGCAGAGGAGTTCTGAGTATGATAAGTGTGGGAAGTTTCATGATAGAAGATGTCAATATTTTACATGTCGCAAGTGTAGTAAGGAGAGAGATTTCAGTATGGATTGCAGCCAAAGTGTGCATGTTTGTTTTTATTGTGACCAATATGGCCAAATCAAAGCTCATTGTCCCTTTCTCGTTTTCGGTGAAGTGCAGAACCCTACACCCTTAGCGTGGTAGATTTTAGATGCTTACCAGGGGAGAGCTGAGGTGCTTGGGGTTGAAGGAAGAGCCTACCAGTCTATTCCAAAGGATCCAGATGTGGCGACTATGTCGACTGTGGGTATGTTTCTAATTTATTTTTATTTTGCATTTATGAACTGGGTTTTGCTTTTGGAAGTTTCTTTTCGGATGAATGTTTTCCTATGTATCTATTTGCATTGGAAGTGTTACGAGTTTCTTGGTGTACTTTATTGTTGGGGTGACATAAACTCAGGACTTTCATATTGATCCCTCTACCTATTCTTGTTTGATGAAGGTTTTGGGGTTGAGTGAATGGTTCAAAGGACAATTGTTGAGATAAGAACTTTGAACAAATTTGTGGAAATATAAGTTAATATCAATGGATCTTTTTAGAAGCTCAACCATGAAGAAATATAAAGAATGATAAAGAGATGTAAATATCACAACAAGATTAATCAGTAAACATAAGCAAGTAATAATACTTAGTTGAATCGTAACAAGGTTTGCATTCAAACACAAGTTAGTAAAGGATGAGCAACATACGTAAGAGATAATGAAGACAATGAAGACTTGTATTCAATAAGAGTAATACATTGAAAGTCTAGGAACTGGTGCTTAGAGTGATCAACATGATCATCTATTTATAGCAAAACATGGTGCATGATAAGCAATAAAATATTTTGAAGTCAGGCGACCAGGCTTGCCACGCTTGGACTGACATAACTCGTCTAACACACAATGTTATAAAAGGTGAACATTACTTTTCTAAAACTTCGACATACAAAAGAAAAAACATGCGTCTCTTTGGGTTATCATCCTCCACTCCAATATTCTAAGTCTTTAGTATTATCTTCAAGTTCTTCACAAGTGATCATTCAACAAAGCTTCTACCGCAACAATCAAACATGTCTTTGGTACTTCAATACATTTTTAGTGGCCTAAGGTCACTTTATGTTTCAACAATTTTCCCCTAAGTGACCTCGTGGCTATCACTTTCACTGATTTTGTTTGAGAAACTTAATTATGAGCCACCCGAACTTCTTAACTTCCACAATCTATTTCATCCTTCTGGAGATTTCAAACCTCACGTCTTCAATGGTGTTCTTGGTCTTTTGAGCCATGGAAAGAGTTCCTTCCAACTGTTTAGGAGAGCAACAATGTAAAGTAGTGGCTGACAGAAAGAACTTTTCACTATCTCTAGAAAGTCTGAAAACAATGCCAAGTTGTGGGAAGGTTGTTGCTCTGAGGCTTAAATCTTGAATTCATTTGGTTATGTAATCAGGGTATTCAAATGAAGGGATGTTCATCTTCTCTGCAATGAGAAAATGGATTTCAATATCATTTTTCCGAAGTCACATACAAGGGCTTTGAGAAAATTAGCAACCCTGATATATGCATCTTCCATCTAGGGTTTTTTTTTAAACTTTGAGCTACAAGACCCTTGGAATTAGAATTACTCCGGGATTCATGAAGATGAAGTCTACTTAAGTTTTATGGTATTATTTACCATAGTGTGAAAGAGTATACTGATAATGCATTTCTCCTTTGAAAGACCTTGGTTTGAATGTTGTAACAACATCTGGAATGTCACTTGACCAAATTTCCTCAAATGATTTCTCATACTTGTTGTGAAGCAAGTTTAATCTTTCAAACTCCTTGGGCATTCTTCTCTCATCTGCAATATTTTGATCAAATGGATTGAATGCTAGGAAGTATTTTGTAACACCTCAATTTCCAAGTATTTAGATTTTAACCTTTGATATGAGAATCATTGCATTTTGGCCCTTACAGGCTTTTTCATAAATTCTGAAGCTGAGCGCGAACGTTGGGCATTCCCCCAAGAATGCCGGGCTTAAGTGGCCATGGTGCAAACCCTAAGTTTTATGGTTTGGACCCTATTTAAACATCCTTATCTTTCATATCATATTCCTTTCATCAGCCTCTAGCCCCATTTCGACCACTTTGCAAACTAAAATCCATTTGAGAGCATTTTTGAGCCTTTGAGTGTGTTTAGTGTTACTGAAGGAGAGAATAGGAAAAGAAGATCATCCTGGAGGAGTGGAACATTGTGGATCAAGGATAGCAAAATCATTTGACATCTTTTGGAGGTAAAAAGCTCTAAACTTGATGTAATATTTATTAGATCTTGTTTAGTGTAATGTCCGCATTTCTGGCTAAGCATTATTATGATGATGTAATAGTCAAGGTCAACAATTGTAATCTATTTGACGTAATAAAGAAGAATTATGTGAATATTGTGTGTTTCATGATTACTATAATATAATAAAATAGGAAAATCAGTCGTATCATCCGTAAATTGTAAGAATAAGTGCGCCAAAACATATATATTCTAAAATATTTAGAAAGTACACGTCTTTCCGATCCCGAAGTGAGGGACGTAAAGTGAGGATAACAGGAATGGGTAGTCGGGTTTGTTTTGTTTGATGGAATTAATAAACTTATTTATTGTGGGTTGAAAACCCTATGTGCTCACCAGGCTCCCAAGCCTGACCCATTCGGTTTCTTGTATTACAGGCAGTGGCACAAGAACATAGTTGGATGACTTGACGAGGGATTATGTATTATAGCCCAGTAGATATAAATATATGTTGTAAGGCCTATGTTATTCTGTTTATGCTTTTGATTTGTATCGAACATGACATCCCGAGGTTTTAATATAATGAAATATAGTTCTTCGGAAATGCTTTGATAAATCTTTATCATATTTTTATTTTGGGAACAAATTCCGCAACACTTTTCTTTAAAAGGTTACTCTGATTTTCAAACAAAGCATAAACAAATCGGTCTTTTTTGGCCGTGAAAATGGGGATATCACAGTTGGTATCAGAGCATTAGTTTAAGCGAACTGGGAATTTGTAGGATTTCTATACTTAAACTTAGAATGCTAAGTGATGATTGTGAGATGAGTGTGTATTATATTTTAGACACGAGCACTAGCTTATTTTATGAAAGATGCCTAAAATGCTTTAATTTGTTCGGATATATGGTCTGTTGCCGACCGGATCATGAAACCTTATGTGTTCAGGATTCTAAACGTACTACTACGATATTAGAACTAACATGTAAACGTTTCAGAGTGATAAGGATGATTTAAACATCTATCCTAAATAAAGATCTGAATTGGTGTATAGATCAAAATAGAAAGAACCCACAGTGGAGTTGGAAATGAAAATGGGAACAGGAATCAACATCCTCAACCACCAGTGATTGAGCAAATACCTGTTGTAGCAGCCGCACCTGAGCCAATTAAAATGGTCGTGGTACAAGCGATGATCCAGATGATGCAGAGGGCAAGGCCCTGGTTAGTTCTGGACGCCGGTCCAATGCAGTTTCCAGAATTTGGTCCGATGCAGAGGGTAAGGCCCTGGTTAGTTTCCGGACTTCAGTCCGATGCAGTGGGCAAGGCCCTGTAGATGCTTTATATGTTATGTATGGTATGTGGTAGATTGGGGGATCTCACTAAGCTTTGTGCTTACAATTTTAGTTTTGGTTTCAGGTACTTCCACAAGTAAAGGGAAGAGCTCGGGATGATGGCATCGCACACACCACATCTTCAGTCTTTTTCATGGGAGTTTGTTTTGATTCATAGTTTGATTTGGCACAAATGTTCATGACATTTTATTATGGGTTGAGATATTTGACACATGGTTTTATGATGTGACGATCAGTATACGGTTTTTATTATTATAAAACAAAAAATTTTTGGGTTGTATTTTTGGATGTTACAAGTTGGTATCAGAGACTTGGTTTGAGGGATTCGGGCACACTTTCGGGTGTGTCTAAACTCAAACTAAGGAAGTGGTAAAATGTTTTAAAAGAAAAGTGTTTTAGAAAAGTGAAAAGAATTTTTAGAAAGAAAAGAAATTTGAAAAGAGAAAAGGGGCGTGGTGCATGCGATCAGCCGAGCTCAAGTAAGTACTCTCAAATTACACATACAAGTTTATGTTATGAGTTATCAGTTTCAGTTTCAGTAGAACAACATGCTAGAATAAGACTAAGGATCTAGGAGGATGCCTTATGTGCCTGCTATATGTGCCTAAGCTTTATGAGAGTTTCATACTAGTTGAGTGGGCAGCAGTAGGATAGCCTGTTTAGGTTATGCCTGATATTATGAGCTTAGCATTGTATGCTAGTATAGGTCCTTGTTATGAGGATAAAGTTGCTTGAGTAGTTTTTCTGTGTGTGAATGCTGCTTGCTTTGAGCTTTGTGGGGCTCTGAGTGATGGGAGTTAGCCATTAGGTGAATACGTAACGTCACATGTGAACAGGGTTGAATAATCTCAGAGTACTAGATTTGGCCCTATTGCGCAACTCTGGTATGAGTCTGACCGTAGTAGGGACGAGTCTTTACTCGAAGGATTATCTGAGCCTTGCCACATGTGATGGTATTCAGGTAATGGCTAACTGGCATTACAAGGAGGCCTTCAGCAACTGAGGACTGATTTGGGTGGAGTCAGAAGTTCCCTAGGGCAAGCCTAGGAAGGTAGTAACAGAGATCAGTAGCTGTAAAGTGACTTGGTGGAGTCAAGGCAGTTCTTGAGGAAAGTACGGATAGATGTGGAAGGTAGTATGGGCCCGTACTACTAGAGATGGCAACGGGGGCGGGGAACACAGGGGACCCCAATCCCCATCCCTATCCCCGAATCCTCATTCCAATCCCCATCCCCATCCACATCCCCATTAGGGAATATAAATAAACCCCCATCCCCACCCCTAACAGGGACTGGGGATCCCCAACGGGGAAACGGGGATTTCTTTATCTCTTTTAACATGCAAACTTTTACGTAAGAAAAAACTCTATATTTCAATTTTACCAGCATAAGTTTAAAGATTTTATAAAATATATAAGTACCCATAAATTGCATAAAAAATATAAATAAATTTTCTACCAAATTTAAATATATACATGAAAAATCAAGTAGAAAAGAATTATCAGATTGATATTTAAGGTAAAATAGATCAACCAAAGAGAAAAAAATATATACACGAGTTTAAATTAGATAAAAGAAAAAGCAAAAAGTATAATTTCAACCAAGTAATTACTAATGAGTTAGGTTACTTAGATCAAATTTTATGTATTATAAATTATACTATAAATATACGTTCTGTATTGTTTTTATATATTAATATATGTCGGGGGTGGTTAAAGGGTCGGGGATTAAGGGTATCCCCATCCCCATCCCCATCCCCACTTTTTTTATTCGGGTATTTCCCATCCCCGGTCAACCTGGGGATTCCCCAGTCAAAACGGGTGCGGGTTTCGGGTACCCCATTGGGTATGGGGATTTTTGCCATCCCTACGTACTACTGAAAGCAGAGGATCCGTACTCAAATCAAGAAAGCTGAGATGAGACCAGGAAACTTGTGATAGTAATGATCCCTCGAGATATATTTATGATCCTAAAGTTTATTATGATGTGTTTTCATAATGGTGGTATTGCGCCTTCGACCAGTAGTCGGCAGTTCAGGTGCCGAAGGGGGATCAGGATCAGACCCGGAGGTCGGGCAGATGGATGAGCAGACTAGGGAGTTTCTCTCTTTAGAGATTACTCGCACCATACTTGAGCAGACTCCTGTGATCTTTGGTTCGATCAAGGAGGGTATCTTAGAGTTGATGGACGAGAGATTGAGCACTTTCCGTGCTGAAGTAGCGGCCATGATGGGGTCGCACACGCTTACCTTCAGGGAGTTCCGTGCATGTGGAGCTCCAGATTACCACGGGGCATGGGACCCCATTGCGAGTACCAGGTGGTTAGCGGATGTGGCCAACGCATTCCGCATGAGCAGATGTCCCGAGGGGGACAAGGTCAGATTGGCGTCCTGTCTTCTGAAGGATAGGGCACGAGATTGGTGGGAGGAGGTTGGTGATGCCATCGGGGATGACGCAGCTTTGGATGCCATGACCTGGACAGACTTTTCTACCAGGTTCAGAGCTGAGTTCGCACCGGTTATTGAGGTGCAGCAGTTAGCACGCGAGTTCTAGGATTTGACTCAGACTATAGAGACAGTGGCGGAAATCACCGCCAAGTTCAGAGAGAGGGCACTTCTCGTTCCTCAGTACGCAACTGACGAGGAAATGAAGAAAGCCCGTTATCATGAGATGCTGCAGAGTGATATCCGCCAGTTCGTGAGTCGGTCCAGCTGTAAGACGCTGGATGACATGATTTCTAGGGAGAGAGAGAGAGAGAGAGAGATTGATCTTGAGATCGAGAGAAAGAGGAAGCCGGAGGCGGCTCCAGGTTCAGGGAGTTCGGGCAAAAAGCCCAAGGGTTCAGATCACAGAGCTAGGAGTCAGCAGAGCCACACTCGGTGTGGCAAGTGTGGGAGATTGCACGATGGGGCGTGTAAGGCAGGGAGTGCCGGCTGCTACAAGTGCGGCCAGACTGGGCATATGAGCAGAGATTGTACAGCCACTACTACCACCGTTGCGGCATCAGATCTGATTTGCTTCCAGTGCAATCAGAGGGGACATAAAAAGTCCCAGTGTTCGAGTTTAGCGGCTGCAGGGAAGGTGTCAACACCTGCTCCTGCTACTTTGAGGATTTCAAATGGCCGTCAGGGCCGAGTCGAGACGCCGGTGGCGAAGAGTAGGGATTTCCAGCTGGCAGCAGAGGAGGCGCGAGCGACTCCTGATGTGGTGGCGGGTATGTATTTTTCCCTTATCTCAGTATTTATTTTTGATTGTTTGTTATGGTTATATGTTTTGTATAGGGTCGTTCTCGGTGAACGACATTTCAACTACAATATTGTTTGATTCGGGAGCTACCCGATCATTCGTCTCTCTTGCACTTAGCAAGAGGTTTAGTAGAGCTCCAGGGGAGCTAGATTGTCCACTTGAGGTTGAGATAGCAGCTGATAGGACCGTTAGGGTTGAAAGGGTACACAGAGGGTGTTCCCTACAGTTATTCGATGAGTAGTTTTTGGTGGACTTGGTCCCTATTCACCTACGAGGGAATAAGGTCATAGTAGGCATGGATTGGATGAGCCCCAATAGGGCGGTGATAGATTGTGAGCTACACTTGGTGAGGGTTTGCACTCCCAGTGGGGGAGAGTTAGTGATTCAGGGCGAGAAGCCACAACACAGGCCAGTTCTATGTTCAGCAACGAGAGCGAGGTGCTACTTTCAGCAGGGTTGCGCTGGCTATATTTCCTATGTTTTAGATGCCTGGGAGAAGGGCAAGATGACAGTAGATGATGTTCCGGTGGTACGAGACTACCCGAATGTATTTCCAGAGGATTTGCCAGGGATACCTGCTGAGAGACAGGTTGCGTTCGGGATTGATCTAATCCCTGGTGCGGCTCCAATAGCCAAGGCACCGTATCGGTTGGCTCCCCCAGAGATGCAGGAGTTGTCTACGCAGCTGCAAGAGCTGCTAGACAAGGGATTTATCAGGCCGAGCAGTTCGCCCTGGGGTAATGGTGAAGAACCGTTACCCACTTCCGAGGATAGATGATTTGTTTGATCAGCTTCAGGGAGCGTCTTGGTTCTCTAAGATCGATTTACGCTCCGGATACCACTAGATGCGGGTCAGAGGCGAGGATGTGCAGAAGACTGCCTTCAGGACCAGGTATGGTCATTATGAGTTTGTGGTGATGCCGTTTGGGCTTACCAACGCTCCGGCCGCGTTCATGGACCTCATGAACCGCGTGTGCAGGCCGATGCTGGATCGGTATGTGATAGTATTCATAGATGATATCTTGGTGTATTCCAAGAATCAGGAGCAGCATGAGGAGCACCTGAGAGAGGTGCTAGAGGTTTTGAGGAGGGAGAGACTTTTCCTTTAAGTTCTCCAAGTGCGAGTTCTGGTTGCGCGAGGCGCAGTTCCTTGGTCACTGTGACATCCCCAAAATCACGGCCAGAAAGGACCGATTTTGTTTATGCTTTATAAAAATCAGAGTACTTCATTTAATAAAAAGGTTGCGGAATTTGTTCCCAGAAAAACATGGTAAATACGTTATTAAAACATTTTCGAGGAAACGTATTTATTTCATTTTAAAACGTTTGGGATGTCATCGTTAATACCGAAACATAAGCATAAACAGAACTTACAATGATTTACACTAGTGATATATATCTCTTTAAATCTCTCAGTATAATGTCACTTCACTTCGTCACCTGTGATATACATAAACTGAGTGGGTCAGGTTGGGAAACCTGGTGAGTACATAGGGTTTTCAACCCACAATAATATAATTGTTATGTTTAATCATCAAACAATTAACCCCATTACCCATCCCCGTTATCTTCTTTACTCTTAAGGATTTAACCTAAGAGTCGTCTATCCTGCATTTGTTTATTCCGAAGTCCCTTACTTCCAGGGTTATAGGACTGGCACTAAATCCATAGCTGCCAATGTTCGTTCATAAAGCACTAATTCCATAGCTGCTATAGTCTATTCATCGGGTACTAAATCCATAGCTACCAGTCTTTATCTAATAGGTACTAAGTCCATAGCTACCAATGTTCAACATGTACTAAATCCTTAGCTACCAGCGTCTAACTAATAGGTACTAAGTCCATAGCTACCAATTCCCAACAGGTACTAAATCCATAGCTACCAACGTCTAAAAGGTACTAAGTCCATAGCTACCGGTGTTTGTCTTATAGGCACTAAGTCTATAGCTGCCAATATATACTCACGTCATCTTCTATCTCTCATCATTCATCTACCCATCTCGTACCCAACATATTCGTATATATAAAATACGTATACAGTTTAAATCCTTTAAAACATGTATAAAACGTTCATCCAACATAGACAGCAAGTATTCAGATAATATGCACACATAGCACGTAGTTTATATAAAATACTTCATATCTATGTGTAAGATGAAAGGGACTATGCACTCACCTGAGTAGGTGGTGACTCAGTACTCGGACAGCGCTTCGATACTCTCAAAACGATATTCCTTCGATAAAACCTAGTATCGATACCACTAGGGTTTAGTTTAACGATAACCGCGACAAATTAATTAGTCCGAGTATTATTAAGCGTTAATAATACTCGATATAACTCATAATAATAGCTTAAATAATTATTTTAAGGACCTAATAACATTCCTATAATTATTTGAAAGCTATATTAAAAATTGCGTAAGCGTAGCACACTTACAACGAATTTTATCGAAAACCGGAACTTAATTGGAGCAGCGTTTCGAAACCGAAAAACTCCTTTTTCTCGGGACTCCGGGAGCCTCGGGGCTTCCCTAGGGTGCTAGGGGGTTTTTCTAGGGTTTAGGGATGTTTAGAGGTGCTAGAGAGAGAAAGTAGTGAGAGAAAGAAGAGGTTTTGGGGTGAAGAGAAATGGCAGCCTCGCACCTCAATTTATAGGGTCTGGCTTCGGACATTACGCTGGGCGTACCGAGGGTACGCTGGGCGTACTCCTCGGATAAGATTGCCAGCCTCGGACCAGCTGTCTTGCACTCCATCGGACGGATAAGAACCGAAGTACGCGGGGCGTTCTCCGGACGCTAGGCGTATCCTCGCTACGCTAGGCGTAACCCTCGCTCCAGGTGTCACCATCCGAAGCGATTTCATCCGACGGCTGGGAGTTCGGCCACGTCATCCTCTCATGCATCAGCTTCGTAAGTTTACTTTCCAACTTTAAAAATTCGTAACTTTCGCGTACGACCTCCGTTTTCGACGTTCTTTATATCCACGCGAAGGTGGGAACGTACTCTACAACTTTCGTTTAGACTTTGTCGGCTAATTTTGGCTCGATTTTAAATTTTATATTATTAACGGGCCGGAACACGATTGGTCCGTTAAATCCTCATAACTTCTTCATCCGACATCCGTTTTCGCCCATCTTTTTCTCGTTACGCTACTCTCAACGAGATCTTCGATTCTCATTTAGGTCGTGTCGGCTAAAAACCGCTCGATCAAATATTCGAATTTCGGGCTGTACACTGCTAGTCCGAAACTTCGAAAAATCACAACTTCTTCATACGGAGTCAGATTTGGGCGTTCTTTTTATTGATGTTCTTAGTTTAACATATTCTACGACTTTCGTTTAGATTGCTAAGGCTAAATCTCGCTCTATCGTAAATTCACTATTTACGCTTCCCGGTGTCGTGCCGGTTTTGCCGTAAAACTTCGACGGGTCATAACTTCTTCGTTATAACTCGGATTTCGACGTTCTTTATATGTACGGAAACCTTGTGACATACTCTACAACTTGGTTAAGATTATTTATTCTAAATAATCTTTTGTCGAAAAGTCGTTTTCGACCCTTATTGCCTCTAATTTGACTAGCCCGGATTTGCGGGCGTTACAGTCACCTCGTCAACCAGAAGGGTATTTTGGTAGATCCGGCCAAGATTGAGGCCGTGATGCAGTGGGAGGTCCCGAAGTCTCCATCTGAGATTTGGAGTTTCCTAGGTTTGGCAAGGTATTACTGGAGATTCATCCAAGATTTCTCCAAGATAGCAGTACCGCTCACCCGATTGACCAAGAATTCGGTAGCGTTTCATTGGGGGCTTGAGCAGCAGGTAGCATTTGAGACCCTCAGGCAGAGATTGTGTGAGGCACCAATTTTTACCCTGCCAGAGGAGTAGAGGATTTCGTAGTCTACTGTGATGCCTCGATCACAGGTATGGGAGCAGTGTTGATGCAGCGAGGCCGTGTGATAGCTTACGCCTCGAGACAGTTGAAGCCTCACGAGACTAATTATCCTACACATGATTTAGAGTTGGGGGCAGTGGTGTTTGCCCTCAAGATTTGGAGGCATTACCTTTATGGGGTCCGTTGTACCATTTACACGGATCACAAGAGCTTGAGGTACCTCATGGATCAGCCGAATCTGAACATGAGGCAGAGGCAATGGTTAGATGCGTTGAAGGATTATGACTGTGAGATCCTTTATCACCCAGGGAAGGCCAACGTAATGGCCGACGCTCTGAGCCGCAAGGCAGTAGCGGCCCCGATCAGAGACATTTGTTTGAGGATGTCGGTGATTACTCCATTATTGGAGCAAATCAAGGAGGCACAGGTAAAGGGCCTCAAGGAGGAGAGACAGAAGTGTGAGAGGATCGTGGACCGAGTAGCTTCTTTTGACTATGATAGTAGAGGATTGTTGACCCTTCACGGGAGAGTTTGGGTGCCGTACTAGGGCGGAGTACGGCAAGTGTTGATGGATGAGGCTCATAATTCTCGATTTTCCATTCATCCAGGGGCGACGAAGATGTATAGAGATCTTCGACCCTATTATTGGTGGCCCTGCATGAAGTGGGATGTCGCCTGGTATGTGGAGAGGTGCCTGACCTGCAGAAAGGTTAAGGCAGAACACCAAAGACGTCATGGAAAGATGCAGCCATTAGACATTCCAGTGTGGAAATAGGAAGACATTACCATGGATTTCATCACGAAGCTTCCCAGGAATGCACGTGGAGTGGATTCTATTTGGGTTATAGTGGATCGGTTGACGAAGAGTACTCATTTTATACCGATCCAGGAGAGTATATCAGAAGAGAAGTTAGCTGATATTTATGTGAGAGAGGTGGTGGCATGACATGGAGTGTCTGTTTCAGTGGTGTCAGACCGAGATGTCCGTTTTACTTCCAGATTCTGGAAGCGGTTTCATGATGAGATGGGTACTCGTCTCCATTTTAGCACCGCTTTCCATCCTCAGATGGATGGACATAGCGAAAGAACGATTCAGAATCTTGAGGACATGCTGCGGGCATGTGTTCTAGACTTCGGTGGCAGTTGGGATACGTATCTTCCGTTAGTGGAATTTTCGTATAACAACAATTACCACACGAGTATCGATCGACCTCCTTTCGAAATGCTCTATGGGAGGAAGTTCAGGACCCCGATTTGTTAGGGAGAGGTCGGTCAGCGAGTCATTGGAAGCACCGAGGTGGTGCTCAAGATGATAGAATTGATCCAGCAAGTTCGTGGCAGACTGCAGACTGCGCAGAGTCGGCAGAAGGGTTACGCCGATAGGAGGCGTTCAGATTTGGAGTTCCAGGTGGGCGATATGGTCCTCCTGAAGGTATCAACCTGGAGGGGTGTTATTAGATTTCGGAAGAGGGGCAAGCTGGGCCCCAGGTTCATTGGTACTTTTAAGGTTTTGGCCTGGGTGGGTCGGGTTGCTTATCGATTGGATCTTCCGTCAGAGCTTAGCCAGATCCACAACACTTTCCATGTTTCTCAGTTGAGGAAGTGTTTGGTGGACGAGTCGACAATAGTGCCCATTAAGGATATTCAGGTTGATATCAGCCTGAATTATGTCGAAAGGCCAGTTGCGATCTTGGATCGGAATGTGAAGACCTTGAAGAACAAGGTGATTCAGTTAGTGAAGGTGCAGTGGCAGCACCGGAAGGGTTCATAGTGGACGTGGGAGTCCGAGGAGGAGATGCGGGGGCATCACCCAGAGTTGTTCCCATATTCAGCGGCAACAGACATCGAAGACGAAGTCTGAGACAAGTGGGGGAGGGTTGTAACACCCTAATTCTGGTATGGTATTTATATATTTATTTTCTTCAAGTTTTAGAGGGGACTCGACGAGTCAGTAGCTGGACTCATCGAGTAGAGTCGGGATTTCGAGCACATTTAAGTTGGCGACTCGACGAGTCCATATTCCGGACTCGGCGAGTCCACCAGTCTGGATGAAACCCTAATTTCAAGGGTTTGCACCCTATTTAAACAACTTTTGGGGCCTCAAGTCAGCCCCCATCACCCCTCAGAGCATCATTCTCGAAACCCTAGAGCCCTCTTTGCATTTTGTGTGATTTTGGTCTGTTTCTTTGAAGATATTGAGAGAAAAAGGAAGGTAGATCAAGAGGAGAAGAAGGAGATCCTAGATCCTTGAGGAATTTTAGAAGATAGTAAGGTATATCTTGGCCCTTTTTTGTTTCTATGCTTAAATCCCCTTTTTGAAGCCATTAAAGCTATCCTTGAACCATTTCTTGGCTTGGTAGTCGCATAGAGGACTCATGGAGTTGATTAGCCTTAGGATCTAGCTAGGTTTGAGTTCTAGAAGCTTAGATCTAGCACCTTTATGGATCCATTTTGCATGAAAGCTCTAGATCTACTCTTATAGTGTGCTTTGAACCCTAAAACCTTCATTTGATGTTATTTACACGTAAAGTTGGAAACTTTACGTGTTAATCAAGTCCCAAGAACCCATATCTATGAATGGAATGGATTGGTTTCAAGCAGAATCGAGTATATAGTGTTTGCATGTATACGACTCGGCGAGTCGTTCTTTAGACTCGGCGAGCCGAGTCGCGAGTCCCCTGTTTTCCCCTTTTCGAGTTATGCTGAGTGGAACCAGTGAGTGAGAGATGGACTCGGTGAGATAGAGGGTTAGACTCATTCATGGAAGAACTCGGCGAGTCAATGCCTTGACTCGGCGAGTCCAAGGCAATCTTCATGCCTCAAGAACAGACTCGACGAGTTGTTCATACAACTCAGCGAGTCACAAGTAGAGTGTTCATCTGATGAAGGAGAACTCGACGAGTTGTTCATACAACTCGGCGAGTCGGATGCAAATTGTCGGTGTGTTAGTATCAAAGAGGAACTCGCCGAATTTGTTCCAAAAATCGACGGGTAGTAGCAAGTAGAAGCAAGAAAGTAAGAGTAATGTTGACTTTGATCGTTAGGTTGACTTGGACCAGGGGTAAGGGAGTCATTTTACCCTCAGTATTATTATCAGTATTTGATTGATGGTACTTATGGAAATTGTAGCCGAGGTGAAACCGGAGCCGCAACAGACAGATTCCGGAGCTGTTCTTTCAGCAGCTAGGCTACGAGGTGAGTTTCCTTCCAGTAGGAACGGGTCTACGGCCACAATGCTGGCCCGTTTAGTTAGCAGTAGTTTCGGACCTCGGTCCGATGCAGTAGTTAGGGTGCTTGATGTCTTTGTGATTCAAGCTTGTTTGGTGTTATGTGTTTCGGACTCTGTTCCGATGCAGTATGCAGTATATGTATTTATGTTAGTTGATATGTTTATGCTATGTTATGTTCAGTCAGTTCCGGACTTCGGTCCGGTGCAGGGGACAAGGTCCCAATCAGTTCCGGACTTCGGTCCGATGCAGTTAGTTCTGGACTTCGGTCCGATGCAGAGGGCAAGGCCCTGGTTAGTTCCGGACGCCGATCCGATGCAGTTTCCGGACTTCGGTCCGATGCAGAGGGCAAGGCCCTGGTTAGTTTCTGGACTTCGGTCCGATGCAGTGAGCAAGGCCCAGTAGATGCTTTATATGTTATGTATGATATGTGGTAGATTGGGGGAGCTCACTAAGCTTTGTGCTTACAGTTTCAGTTTTGGTTTCAGGTACTTCCGCAAGTAAAGGGAAGAGCTCGGGATGATGGCATCGCACACACCACAGCTTCAGTCTTTTTCCTGGGAGTTTGTTTTGATTCATAGTTTGATTTAACACAAATGTTCATGACATTTTATTATGGGTTGAGATATTTGACACATGGTTTTATGATGTGATGATCAGTATATGGTTTTTATTATTATTAAAGCAAAAAAATTTTGGATCGTATTTTTGGATGTTACAAGGAGGAAACAAAAAAAAGTGGTGTGAGAAGTGCAAATAGAAGCACTTCGGGAAATGTAGCATGGAGGTAACCTGCTACAAGTAAGGTAAGACCAGGCATTACGCCAATGAGTGCATCACCAACAAAAGGGTGTGCTATGGATGTAATCAAGACGGGCACATTACAAAGGATTGCCCGAAGAAGAACGAGGCAACAAGGCCCAATGTCCCACCGAAGCCAAAGGCGAGAGCCTTCCAATTGACGCTAGAAGCTGCGAAGGAGGCAACAGATGTCGCTTCAGGTACCTTTCTTGTTAATGGATTACCTGCCAATAAACCATTTGATTCTGGAGCGAATTACTCCTTTATATTGCATGAATTTGGTGGGAAACTAGCATTGCCTGTAAAAAACTTGATAATGCCCTAATTGTGGAAGTTTCCAGTTGCAAATTCGCACTTGTTAGTAATCGTATTAAGAACATCGTTATCAACTTCAACGAAAACGAATTCCACGAAGAGCTATTACCCATTGAGTTGAATGGTTTTGACATCATGTTGGGAATGGATTGGCTTAGCGCCAACGATGCCAATATACTTTGCAAGAAGAAGATAGTAAGAGTAAACCCACCCGAAAAGGTATCATTTATGGTGTACGGGGACAAACACAGAGTAAATTTTGGAATCATTTCCCTGATGAACGCCAAAAAATGTCTGTCTAAAGGATGCACATCGTACTTGGCATTTGTGATCGATGCCAAGAAGGAGAAAAAGGAAATGCGAAGTATAACAATGGTGTGCGACTACCCGGAAGTCTTTCCTAAAAATCTTCCTGGATTATTTCCTGATAGACAAGGAGAGTTCCGAATATACTTGTTACCAGGGACAACACCAATAGCGAAATCACCATACCGATTAGCACCAACGGAGATGAAGGAGCTTATGACACAACTTCAGGAGCTATTGGACAATGGTTTTATTAGACCTAGTTCATCACCCTAGGGAGCTCCAGTGTTATCTGTTAAGAAGAAGGATGGAAGCATGAGGATGTGCATAGATTACAAAGAGCTGAACAAGGAAACAGTAAACAATAAGTATCCACTGCCAATGATTGATGACCTATTCGATCAGCTGCAAGGTTATATCTATTTCTCAAAGATCAATCTTAGGTCAGGATATCATCAACTGAAGGTGAGAGAGTAGGGTATTGAGAAAACTACATTTAGAACAAGATATGGACACTACGAGTGATGAGTTTGAGCCATAAGAACATTCCTATGTGCACATAAAAACCCTAATGCTTGGATCTAGGTTTCTTTAATTGAACATGCAATGTATCCAATACTTTGAATGATAGATCTAGTATAATAACACAAGAAAACAGATCTAAAAGATTACATTGAATTGCTTGCTTGAATCTTCTTGTCCTTGGAGCTTAGAGTCACAAATGTCACTCCTCTAATGGCTTACAAACACCAACTTAGCAAGAGGATGATTAGAGAGAGAGGGAAGAGGACAGGAAGTCGGCCAGGGTTTCTTCAAAGGCAAGAGTGCCAATTTCCTTGACCCCATGGGTCTATTTATACTTGTGAGGCTCCTAGTGTTTTACCCTTAAACCCTAATTGGATAACTTTTGGCCCTAAGTAATCCAATCTCCTTATGATAAGCCTTGGACGATTTCTAGGCCTATCCAAACCTCAAAACCGTCCATCCCTTATCCATGAGCGATTATAGCCCAAAGTACAACTATCATACAATTGACAGTTTATGCCCTTTTATTTAATTAATATCTTTAACTCACCAAACTAATTCCTAATTAATTTATGACTTATATTAATCAAATAACAATATTATTATTCCTTATATTATTCTCATAATATATTAATAATATTTCTTCTCTCATTATAAATCATCCTGTCGAGTTGCTATGGTGAAGGCAACCCAAAAGGACCATGCACAACCATGTCAAATACTTGCCAAATATAGTTGCAGCCTTAGACACTATTCCAACACTCTCCCACTTGGATAAGTCTAGTAACTATATACACAAGCATAGTCCGATTAGCAATCATAGCTCTCAAAGACGCTTTCAAACTCTGATCTTATCAATCTTGTCCTTCAGATAAGGGATCGTACAGTCCTCTGTTTAGATATCATGCGGACAATTCTATGGAACCAATAGTCCAGCAGTTGGTTTCTCGATCTCAGATTTATTTGACATAGAACTTAATCGAACACATCAATTCAGTTCTGACCGGGCCCGACACATAAGTCAAATCAAATCATCGAGCGGTCGAGATATCACTTTTACCCTCTTAGGATAAAAGTAACAGATAAACTTCGACTTATATGCATTTACTTATTCATTAATCAATTATACACAACAATGCGTTTTATAACATCAATTTACTGATGCGGTTTCGCATTATCAATGTACAACCAAATAACAAATAACAAACCATATATCTAGGTTTTAAGACCATATGATATTATCGTCTTGCGATCACCCTTCTATTACATTCCATAAGGTGATGCCAGCAAGCGCGGGTTTGTTCCAATGCTCAAAACTAGTTCATAAGCACTCATGAACGTTGCAGCAAACTTTTGCTATGTCTAATACCATTTAGACAATCTACACACCAATTCATGACAATCTTCATTCATACCTACTTCCAACATATGAACGATTGTGGATTGTTCGAATAATTCGATTATTCTAAATAAACTCAGTTATTCTGGAAGTCAAAACATGCAAAGTGAAACAATAGTTAAACAATTAACATAGGACAATAGCTTTACTTATAAATAATACTCCTTTATTTAATCATCAAATGTTAATTACATTTATCTATTACAAGTTTCTAAAACTATATAATCCAATCTAATATCATCTCTCAGTCCAATACTCCTAGCATGCTGCAAATGCTTAACCCTACTCAGTCCCTTCGTAAGTGGATCTGTTGGGTTATCTTCTGATGATATCCTCTTAACCACGAGTTTTCCTACTTCTACAAGATGTCTAATAAAGTGATATTTTTTGTCGATATGACGAGATTTACCATGATCCCTCGGTTCCTTGGTCAAGGCAACCGCTCCTTCATTATCACAGAAAATTTCCATAGGTTCCTTTATGGGAGGCACAACTCCAAGATCACCAATGAAGTTCTTCAAGCATATTTACTCATTCGACGCTTCGCTCGCTGCAATGTACTCTGATTCACACATTGAATCAGCTACGGTTTCCTGCTTGGAACTTCTTCAAGTCACTGCTCCTCCATTCAGGGTAAAGACCCAGCCCGACTGCGAACGGTAGTTGTCCCTGTTGGTCTGAAAACTGGCGTCACTATACCCTCACACCTTCAAGTCATCACTCCCCCCGAGGACTAAAAACCATTCTTTGGTCCTCCGAAGGTACTTAAGGATATTATTGACTGCAATCCAATGGGCTCTGCCAGGGTTCCCTTGATATGTACTAACCATGCTCAAAGCAAAGGCTACATCAGGGCGAGTACAAGTCATAGCATACATGATTGAGATAACTGCGGAAGCGTTTGGTACTCGGCTCATTTCTGCTATTTTGGCTTCGGAACTCGGACTTTGACTCTTACTCAACTTGGCATTACTTTGTATCGGTAATTCTCCCTTCTTCGAATTTTCCATACTAAAACGTTTTAGTACTTTATCTAAGTAAGTGTTCTGACTAAGTCCTATTAGTCTCTTACTTCGTTCTCTCACTATCCTTATTCCCAAAATATAGGAAGCCTCTCCGAGGTCCTTCATAGCGAAGCACTTCCCGAGCCAGGACTTAACCTTCTGCAGTGTCGGGATGTCGTTTCCTATGAGCAGTATGTCATCGACATATAGAACGAGGAAGCTTACTATACTCCCACTGGCTTTGACATATACACACGATTCATCTTCACTTCGTACAAATCCAAACTCTTTGACTTTCTCATCCATGCAAAGATTCCATCTGCGAGACTCTTGCTTGAGTCCATAAATGGACTTCTCAAGCTTACACACTCTATTTGGATGCTTCGGATCAACAAAACCCTCTGGCTGAGCCATGTAAACATCCTCAGCCAACTTTCCATTAAGTAAAGTGGTCTTGACATCCATTTGCCAAATCTCATAATCATGAAATGCGGCAATGGCTAGCATCACTCTAATAGACTTTATCTTTGCAACAGGTGAGAAGGTCTCATCATAGTCAACTCCGGGAGTGTGAGTAAAGCCCTTCACAACAAATCGCGCCTTATATGTGTGTACATTTCCATCCACATTGGTCTTCTTCTTGAAGATCCATTTGCACCCAACGGTCTTACGTCCGGGCACATTATCAACTAAATTCCAAACTTGGTTGTCATACATGGATTGGATCTCGCTGTCCATTGCCTCTTTCCATTTTGCAGATTCCGGGCCTGCCATGGCTTCCTTATAGCTATTAGGTTCATCTAGATTTATTAGTGTACCATCACTAATATACGTGTCCCCTTCGATAGTAATATGAAAACCATAAAACTGGGGTTGAACTCTAACTCTTTCGGAACGTCTAAGACGTAAGGATTTGTCAATCGGTTCAACCGGAGTTTCCTCCTCGGGTTGAGCGCCAGTGGTAGAGGTTCCTTCATTAATCGATTCTTGAATCTCTTCAAGCTCGATTTGCCTCCTACTGTCTCCTTGACTTATGAGTTCCCGCTCTCGGAAAACTCCTCTCCTCGCAACGAAGACAACATTGTCCTTCGGTCTATAGAAGAGATATCCAAAGGATTTCTATGGGTAGCCGATGAAAATACATCGCTCACTACGAGGTTCGAGCTTGTCGTGAGTATCTCGTCTTACGAAAGCCTCGCAACCCCAAACCTTGATATGTGCTAACGAGGGAGCTTTCCCCGTCCACATCTCGTGTGGTGTTTTGGCAACCTTCTTAGTAGGGACCCGATTAAGGATATGGGCAGCAGTCTCTAAGGCATACCCCCAGAATGAGATAGGTAGTGAAACACGACTCATCTTAGAACGGGCCATGTCTAACAAGGTTCGATTATGCCTTTCTGCCACACCATTCAACTGCGGTGTCCTAGGTGGCGTCAATTGTGAAACTATTCCACACTCTTTTAGATAGTCGTGGAATTCAAGACTTAGGTACTCTCCTCGTCGATCGGATCGAAACATCTTGATTTCCCGCCCAATTGATTCTCCACTTCATTCTTGAACTCTTTGAAGTTTTCAAACGTTTCTGACTTTTGTTTGATTAAGTAGATATACCCATATCTACTATAGTCATCGGTAAAAGTCACATAGAGGCGATTCCCGTCCTTTGTGGTTGATCTAAAGGGTCCACATACATCGGTATGTATGAGGTCCAATAAACCCTCACCCCTTTCACATGTGCTAGTGAAGGGTGACTTGGTCATCTTTCCAAGTAAACAAGACTCGCATGTGTCATCTTCCCTAAGGTCGAATGACTCTAACACTCCATCTTTTTGTAGTTGGGCTATGCGCTTCTTGTTGACATGTCCAAGACGACAATGCCACAAGGATGCTTTATCCATACTATTGGAAGAATCCATGCATAAAACATCATTTCCTAGGTTATCTACAATCATAATAGTTTCATAAATTACATTAGATGGCATTACTTCAAAATATAAGACACCATTTAGATAAGCATAAATTGAACCATTCTCATTATTAAAAGAAAATCTAAATCCTTGTCTAAACAAACCATGAAATGAAATGATGTTTCTTGCCATTTCTGGCGAGTAGCAACAATTATTTAAATCTAAACATAATCCATTACTAAGCACTAAAGAATACACTCCAATCTTGGTCACAGGAGACGATCTTCTGTTCCCCATGATTAGATTTATTCTTCCACGCTCCACATCCCTATTTCTTCTTAGTCCCTGCAATTCAGAACAAATATTGTAACCACACCCGGTATCGAGGACCCAAGAAATAGCATGAGATGAATCATTAGATTTAATTGTGTATATACCTGCGAAAGATGGCTTGATCTTTCCTTCCCTGATGGCTTGCAGGTATTCTGGGCAGCTTCTTTTCCAATGCCCTATTTTGTGGCAATGGTGGCACTCTGCCTCCTTTGGGTTAGGGTTAGGCTTAGCAGGATCAACTTTGGTCCCACTAGAAGAGGAACCATCTCGGGACTTTCCCTTGCGGTGGCTCTTAGACGGAGCCTTCCTCTTTTTGCCCCTTCCCTGCCCAATAGCCAAAACAGGAGCAAGGGTGGATTGGGAGTGGGTGCAACAGACTTGTCCTTGAGGTTGCTCCCAGCAACCCTAAGGAGACCTTGGAGCTTACTTAGGGTGACCTCTTCCTTGTTCATGTGGTAGGTCATCCTAAATTGGTTGTAACACGGAGGCAAGGAGTGAAGGACCATGTCGATAGCCAAGTCTTCCCCAAGGTCGACATTCAACTTGCGAAGACGATCGACATACCTTTGCATCTTTTGCAAGTGTACGGTTAGAGATTCACCATGTCCCATTTTAGCGGAGATCATGTTAGTGAAGATCTCGTAACGTTCCTGCCTCGCGTTTTGGTGGTATCTCTCCAACAAGTCTTGGTGTATTTCGTACGGATACATGTCCTCATAGGACTTTTGGAATTCGGCGTTCATTGTGGCTATCATGATGCAATGAACCTTCATCGCATCATGTTAATGAGTCTCAAAAGCAGTCATTTCAGCTGGAGTAGCGATTTCTGGGTTGATCTTCTCGAGCTTCTCATCAAGGACATACTCATTGTCCTCGTAGCGAGCAATCGTGCGAATGTATCTTATCCTTCTCTAAAGTTTGTTCCATCGAAAGTCACCTTTTGGCAAAGGCTCATCAATGTGAACGAGCTAGCAGCAACGTTGTTCGCGTTCGACATCTACAAATAGAAAGGACAAAGATTGATTAGAATTTAAAATCCCTAATTATCACCCAATAAGAAAAATTAGGGCTAGGATCCAACAACATTATTTACATATTAGAAAAGGGATGCCGTAATCCAACATGCAAACAATTTGAAGGTAAGTGAATGACGATTCACTAATTCTCCACCATGAAAACCTAACTTTAAGTTCTAAATGTATTGAGAATTCCTAGGTTTCAATGAGATTCATTGAACTTTTCAATGGCATGCTTAAATCTCGATATGCCCCTCTCGTTTGTGACTGGGATACCGAGGATCACAAAGTGGGTGTGAATAACCATGCAAATCTACACGGTGCCTTCATTGTAACAATCACCTATTTGATGTGCCGGTAAACCATACACGCTCCATCGAACTATGATAAACAATGAATCACCCTTTGCCACCTTTGCTTAGAACCAATTAGTGTGCCGGTAAACCACACACGCTCCACTAACTTCTTAGCAAGGGTGCAAAGTGTAATTTCATGGGATTGCATAAATTCACTTTTCCTAAAGTAACTAGGATTGGGAATTTGAAAAACATGTAGTTACTTTATATTTAATATTATACTTTTAATGAGGAGATGGAGTTGCCCTATCCTACCCGTTCGGCTAACGACCCTCTACCGATCAAGCAAGCGGTGGGTGAGAGTGTACACCCATTAAGCGCCATTTTATAGGCAACAACCTTATACCCACCTTATAGACCGGCTTCGTGAATGAGGCCTACTAACGGTAAGACTAGCATTTTAATTATACATATATATATATATATATATATATATATATATATATATATATATATGTATATATATTAATCTTGTAATATTATATTAGTATAGGGTTGAATTTTAAACTTGTAAAATTCTAGGGTTTGAAATTTAAATTGTCTAAATTAAACTTTTAATCACAAAACATAAATTTCAAAACTTGAGGACAAGTTTTAAACTTTTCAAAACAAAAGGGATCAAATAACAAATAATCCAAATTAACATTTAATCACATAATTATCCATATTTGATTTATTTAATTATTTCTTGCAAAACATTTTACCAATTTAATTAAAATAATCAATCAATTATCACATAAGGAAATTATTATTCAATTTATTGGGAAATATCTTTAATTAGGTCAAGGATATACTCAAATATATGTTAAAATCGGATTTATATTGACCCATTAAGATAAAGGCAAGTTTCCATAAGATAAACAGCAAGAAATCCCGAACTTAGCTCCTTCTGACGCTCGAACTCACCGAGTACCACAATGGACTCGCCGAGTTCATCTTGCAGAAGACAAAAATCGAATTTTGCAATCAACAATCAAGCAACTAATGCATCAATTCAATAGAAACCAATCAAGGCTCTGATACCACTGGTGGGTTTGAGCCATAAGAACATTCCTATGTGCACATACAAACCCTAATTCTTGGATCTAGGTTTCTCTAATTGAACATGCAATGTATCCAAGACTTTGAATGATAGATCTAGTATAATAACACAAGAAAACATATCTAAAAGATTACCTTGAATTGCTTGCTTGAATCTTCTTATCCTTGGATCTTAGAGTCACAAATGTCACTCCTCTAATGGCTTACAAACACCAACTTAGCAAGAGGATGATTAGAGAGAGAGGGAAGAGGACAGGAAGTCGGCCAGGGTTTCTTCAAAGGCAAGAGTGCCGATTTCCTTGACCCCATGGGTCTATTTATACTTGTGAGGCTCCTAGGGTTTTACCCTTAAGCCCTAATTGGATAACTTATGCCATAAGCTATCCAATCTCCTTATGATAAGCCTTGGACGATTTCTAGTCCTATCCAAACCTCAAAACCGTCCATCCCTTATCCATGAGGGATTATTGCCCAAAGTACAACTATCATACAATTAACAGTTTATGCCTTTTTATTTAATTAATCTCTTTAAGTCACCAAAGTAATTCCTAATTAATTTATGACTTATATTAATCAAATAACAATATTATTATTCCTTATATTATTTTCATAATATATTAATAATATTTCTTCTCTCATTATAAATCATCCTGTGAAGTTGCTTTGGTGAAGGCAACCCAAAAGGACCATGCACAACCGGGTCAAATACTTGCCAAATATAGTTGCAGCCTTAGACACTATTCCAACAACAAGTTCTTGGTTATGTTGGTTGGACTAACCAATGCTCCAACAAAATTCATGGATTTGATGAACAGGGTTTGTAAACCATTCCTCAATAAATCTGTGATAGTGTTCATAGATGACATTCTGATTTACTAAAAAAGCTAGGAAGAGCATGGCAAACATCTACGAGAAGTGTTGGAAGTGTTGAAGAAGAAGAAGCTATATGAAAAGTTCTCAAAATGTGATATTTTGAATTCGGGAACTGCAATTCTTGGGTCATGTGGTTAACGAGGAAGGCATAAAGGTTGACCCAGCAAAGATCAAAGCTGTAATGAAGTGGGAACGACCGAAAATTCCCACGGAGATTTGAAGCTTTCTGGGATTAGTTGGATACTACCGAAGGTTTATCCAAGGTTTTTCTTCGATAACTGCTCCATTGACAGCTTTGACCCATAAGGGAGCTACATATACATGGGGTGAGAAACACAAAGAACCATTTGAGAAGCTAAAGAAGAAGTTGTGTGAAGCATCAATTCTTTGTTTACATGATGGAGTTTAAGACTTTGCAGTTTATAGAGATGCATTTTGAGTTGGGTCAGGTTGTGTTCTGACCCAAAGAGAAAAGGTGATAGCATATGCATCGAGACAATTGAAGGAGCATGAAAAGAACTGCCCCACTCATGATCTGGAGTTGGCAGCGGTCGTATTTACCCTAAAAATATGCATGCATTATCTCTATGGCACGAAGTGCAAACTTTTCACTAATCATAAGAGTCTCCAGTATCTCTTTAATCAGAAGGAATTGAACATGAGGCAACGACATTGGATTGAGTTACTCAAAGATTACGATAGTGAGATACTTAACCACTATTGTAATGCAAATATTATCGTTGATGATCTAAGTCGAAAAGTAAACCTTGGAAGAAAACTGCCAAGTGGGTTAAGAATAGAAGTTGTATCGACTATTGTGGAAAGTATTAAGAAAGCTCAAGTAGAAGCTTCAGAGAAAAAAGACCGAAAGGAAGAACATATGGGCAAAAAGTTAGAGTTCGGTATAAATAGTCAAGGATTGAAGGTATTCCAAGATAGGATTTGGGTACCTAAGACATGAGGAGTAAGAGATCTTCTGATGGAAGAAGCTCACAAGAACATGTACTCGATTCATCCTGGTAACACTAAAATGTATAGGGACCTAAAACCCTACTACTGGTGGCCGACGATGAAGCTCGATGTAGCAAAGTATGTGGCTGAGTGTGTAACCCATGAAAGATTTAAGGAAGAACATCAGAAACCATACGAGAGTTTAGAACATTTACCTGTACCCATGGGTAAATGGGAAGACATCACCATGGATTTTGTGATTAAACTACCCAAAACAAATAACAGTCACGAAATGATTTGGGTGGTCATGGATTGTTTCACTAAGAGTGCACACTTCATAGCCGCCAACGAGAGGTGGTCTATGGATAAGCTTGCAAATGCTTACGTGAAGGAAGTTGTAAAACTTCACGCTGTTCCTCTAACGATTGTATCAGATCGTGATAGTCGTTTCACGTCAAGGTTTAGGAGGAGTCTAATAGGGGAATTGGGTACAAAGTTGTGTTTAAGTAAAAATTACCATCCATAGACCGATGGTCAGAACGAAAGAACGATTCAAACACTGGAAGATATACTGAGAGCATGTACCCTGGAATTCCAAGCTAATTGGGATGAGCACTTACCTCTGGTAAAATTTTCCTACACTAACAGTTTCCACTCGAGCATCTAGATGGCACCTTATCAAGCCTTGCACGGGAAAAAGTTTCGTACGCTGTCTTGTTGGCTTGAGGCTAGATAAAAGCAATTTATGGGCCCTGAGATAGTCCATCAGACTGCTAAAAAGCTGAAGGTAATTAGGGAAAGGATGTTAGTAGCTTAGGATCGTCAAAAGAGCTATGATGACAAAATGTGATGACCAATGACATTTGAAGTCGGAGATTCGGTATTGCTCAAAGTCTCACCATAGAAGGGACTTATAAGATTTGGAAAAAGAGGAAAGTTGAGGCCAAGGTTTATTTGACCATTCAAAGTTCTTCAGAGGATTAAGAACCAAGCTTCCAAGCTAGAACTACCAGAAGAACTAGATGGTATTCATAACACCTTTCATGTGTGTTATTTGAGGAAGATCACAGGTGAAGTTCCCAATGTAATTCCAATTTCGAAGTTAAGGATGGATGAAAATAAGAGGTTAATCGAAGAGCCTGAAGCAATTGTTGACAATGAGACAAAGAAGTTGCGACGAAAGATGGTCGACTTGGTGCTTGTGAAATGGAAACATACGAATGGGTCGAACCTCACCTGGGAAATAGAGAGTGACATGATGAGCCGCTATCCACATCTGTTTGCTGATGCATGATTCCGGGACATAATTATCCTAAGGGGAGAGAATTGTAATGTCCGCATTTCTAGCTAAGCATTATTATGATGATGTAATAGTTAGGGTCAACAATTGTAATCTATTTGACATAATATAGAAGAATTATGTGAATATTATGTGTTTCATGATTATTCTAATATAATAAAATAGGAAAAATCAGCCAAATTATCCGTAAATCGTAAAAATAGTGTGCCAAAACATATATATTATTAAATATTTAGAAAGTACACTTCTTCCCAATCCCGAAAATATAAATTTCGTTGAAATCTGAATCCGTATGAACTAGATATGATTTTTATAATATATAAAAGTCAGCCGTGCGCAATGAATGTGTGACTTAAAAAGCTACAAAAAGAATGGTTGACTTTTAGCTAATGCGACCACAAAGGAAATTGTAGTACTCCTTAAAATATAAATTTTGAGAAAAAAAAAATGCCAAAACGGAGTCCATACGAGAGAGTTATGATTTTAGCAAAATCATTTAATTTTATAAAAATATGGACAAAAATATAAATTCAAAACTAGCTGACAGAGTCTAAACGAAAGTTGTAGATCTACTCGATAGCTACGCTTGGATATAAAAAACGTCAAAAATGGAATTCGTATGAACGAGTTATAGTTTTTAATAGCACATTTACGTATTAAAAAAAAGTATAAATCATATATACGTATATATATATATATATATACGTATATATATACATATATATATATATATATATATGTATGTATGTGTGTGTGTGTGTATATATATATATATATATATATATATATATATATATATATATATATATGTATGTATGTATAAACACACACAATGTATATATCATTAGAAAGGTATTGGCGATGCGGTCGTTATAAGACTAGTGTTGAGTACTTTTGACATTAGTTTAGTACAAATATCATTAAATCAATTTAAAATAGTATTATAAAAGGGTGTTTAGTCATTTAAGTAAATATAGAGGGTGGTTTTTGAAAATTCAATTACTATAAATAAGAGCCTCTAGACTCTCATAATTCTTGCACCGTTATCTTGATTCACGATTCTTTCTCTTCTTATCCCCCGAGCATTCCGGTCCCTCATGATTCAACTTATCTTTTTGTAGTTTTTAGTGTAGTAAGGTGAGTGCTGAAGCACTGCAAGAATCTTTCTTAGAAAGATTCAACGACGAAGTTATGCCCTTGCAGAGTCCGACTCCTAGCTAGGTAAGTTATTCTACCCTACTTTAAATATAGCTTATAATATCGTTATTATGAACCTGTAAATAAAATTTATCAGTGATTCAAAGTCGTTATACTGATTGATCTACTTATGGGGATGATGTCTAGGCTGTGATTAAGTGAGGTGTTTAAAGTGGGATTTCCAAACAGTATACTTCGTATACCAAACGGACCCTACCTCCGATATGATCCTACCTAGTTGTTACTTACTTGATAGATCATGAAGTAGACTTTTAGTTAATGACGAATCTAGACTAATAATTAGTCGCAATAAATATTACACTAAAATCTTGTGGTAATAATACTAGGTTTCGTCGAAGGATATCATATTGTTAAGAAGTGAAGCGCGACTCGAATTTCGAGTCGTCACTGTAACAAGTGAGAGCATAGTTACTTTCATCTTACACATAGATATGCAGTATTTTATATAAATTACGTGCTATGTGTGTATATTATCTGTTTACTTGATATATATGTTGGATGAACGTTTTTATACATGTTTTAAGAGATTTAAATTGTATACGTATTTTATATCTACAAAAACGTTGGGTATAACATTGTTAGATGAAATTAGATGTTGTGTGGTAAAATGATGAGAGGCCTCAATGTTTTAAGATGATCCAGTCATCTAGCAGAGTATAGATGACGACGACAGACTATTCTAGACTGTCCAGTGGAACGCTAGCAGGCTCACAACCTATAGGTGTTTATTTGAACTCAGTGTTCACTAGCAGTACTCCATCTCCCTCATGGTTTCCTAATTTGATATAAATTGTTGAGGAACCCCCAAAGCAGTGTTGTCACCCCGATGAAAATCCTTAGGCTAGGTCCCTTATATTAGATGCTTTAGGGACGTAAAGTGAGGATAACAGGAATAGGTAATCGGGCTTGTTTTGTTTGATGAAATGAATAAACTTATTTATTATGAATTGAAAACCCTAGGTGCTCACCAAGCTCCCAAGCCTGACCCACTCAGTTTCTTGTATTACATGTAGCGGCACAAGAGCATAGGTTGATAACTTGACGAGGGATTATGGATTATAGCCCAGTAGATATAAATATATGTTGTAAGGGCTATGTTATCCTGTTTATGCTTTTAGTCTGTATCGAACATGACATCCCGAGGTTTTAATAAAATGAAACACATTTCTTTGGAATTGCTTTGATAAATATTTATCATATTTTTCTTTTGGGAACAAATTCCGCAACACTTTTCTTTAAAAGGTTACGCTGATTTTCAAACAAAGCATAAACAAATCGGTCTTTTCTGGACGTGAAAATGGGGATGTCACAATTGGTATCAGAGCATTAGTTTAATTGAAGGGGTGATCGTTCACGTCTTCCTATTTTTATGATATTAGATATTGGGAAAAATTATGATAATGTTTATCCTTTTGAAACAATGGTTTTGTAAACACTTTATGGTTGAAATGAGTTGTTTTGTATATTTTAAATTTTTATGATTTTTGAGATGTTACAAGTTGGTATCAGAGCCTTGGTTTGAGTGAATTGGATGAACATTCGTGTGAATCCAGACTCAAACTAAGGATATGTGAAAGTTTTCAAATTATTTTCAAAAGTAACCAAGGAAGGATGAGACATGTATGATCAGCCAAAGCAAGAAAGTATACCCCATGCTACCACATTGTTACTTTTTTATAATGATTATGGTAGAACTGCATGCTATTGATAGACTAGGGATCTTCAAGAATTGCATGAGATAATTTCCTGATGTATGATGCCTGATAGCCTAGGAGGACTTCTTATATGCTAGATGAAATTGACATCATTACTGTAGCCACTTAGTGTGTGCATCGCATAACAAAGATTCTATAGCTTGAGAATGTTTGATTTAACTTTATTTCCTATTCTTGTTTGATAAGGGCTTATGGTAGAGTCAAGTATTTAACTTTCTATGGGATCCAACGTCATGTATGATTAGTATGCACGAGTGGCTATAGGGCTGGTCGAAGTTTCATGAGTGGGTGCAGTTCATAACAGGTCGGCATGACGAATGATTAGCCACTCTTGATAGATTTAGGATAGAATGAAGGTGTATCCTCGATGCTTGGGCCTGGAAGTCGGGGATTTCGTATGAGGATCTACTTGATTTTATTGTGTCTTAGTTCCAGTTGACTCCACTGCTCGAATGATGCTTGCTTTGTGCTTTGTGGGACTCATATTCATCTGACTTAACTATCAAATGAATAGGTTAAATGCATGCTATAAAGGTTAAATTATCTTAGAGTGAATAATGTCGTCCTATTGTGTAGCTCTCGTTTGACTCTAACCGTTGTAGGGTTGAGTCTTTTAGTCGAAAGATTATTTAAGTTTTCTAGCATGTAATTGTATTAATGAAATGGTTAGCTGACATTAATAGGGTTTTTCAACAGCTGATGGAAGGGGAGGTGGGGAATCCTCGGAGAGCTTAAGAAGTACTTTAGTGCGGGTATTATGATGTTGAGAAGGTATTGGGAGTATTATTATGAGTAGATGACTTAGAAGATTTGGGATGATTCTTGAGGAACGCACTACTAGAAGCACAAGATCCATACATGAATTGAGGAAAATTTCGGGGATTCTAAGGAGCTAGTCGAGGAAGATAACATGGTTTGATACCATGATTCGTGGCAGTGGTTCCATATCTATTGATCTTTTGGTTATGGTTGTTCAGGCATGAGGATGGGTTTGGTAATTGTTTGGTTCTCAATGGCCATGTTAGTTGGGTTTGAATGGTATAGACCTATGTGAGTTAGTTGATTTTGAGGTCTCAAAGGCCTTGCACGAGGTAATGCTAGCTGATTCGTGGGACTCAAAATGAAAGTGACTGTTATAATTAGCTCGAGGATTGTAGCCAGAGGCTGAGTGGTTGACAGATGGATTGGAATGTCGCTATCTTTGGCAGGGGTTATGTTCTTCCAACTTGTTGTATTCATAGGAAAGAGAGAGTAGACATGTGATCTTTAGAGTTGGGGTGTAGACCCACCATAGGGCTAGATGGTTGTGGTTTTTGGACATAGTATGGACATGTGGAAATGAAAAAGAGGATTCTTGTGGTATGGATTCCTTGAGATGAGATCAAGGGTTGAATTTTTTTTGGATATAGGCAGGTCAGGTGCTGGTTGATGGAAGTGAGGCGGAAGCAACAACTTTTGTTGCCTCTGGTGTATCCCGACTATGAGAAACATGCCTTTTGTATTTATGAATGATTCTCGCAATGAAATGACAGTTGGGGATTTACAAGTGAGGAGTGTGAGAGTCCATATGCATCTAGATAAGAATTTGGTATTATGGATGGACTATCAAAATTATTTCTTATTTATCTACATGGGGTTCTAGATGATTATAAGTGGTTATGATTGATGTTTCCAAGGTCTCGCTCTGAGATTTAGAATCTCGTTGAGTTTCTTAGTATTTATATTGAAGATGATCTTGCGTTGTGTTATGCCTTCAAGAGTCAAGGATGGTATGTACTTGGTTGATCCGGTTTCGGATATGGGTTAGTGGTTGGTTGCAATACCAGTTGATGGTCATTCAAACCCTAAGTAGGGGAGAACTAGGTATTCTTTTTGGAGGAGCATTGATCTATTCGAGCCTATGGTATCAGATGAATGGTACATAGGGGTTTGCAGTTTGGGTATGAAAAACTTTGATTCAGGATCTACAGAGCTAGTTGTCATCAAGTGTATGTATTCATGGATACAAGTGTTATCTTCAAGACAAGAAGTTGTTGATCAAGGAACTCGTTGTGGACAGTGGGCCCTTTCGAGAATGTCGAGGAATTGGTCAAGAGATATCTAGGTCGCTCAGTTTAAGAATCGGTTGTTCATGGATTTTTCTTCTCATTGTATGGATTGATATCTATAGTCTAGATTGGGTAGTTGTTGATCGGTAAATCAGTTTTAGACATGGGTGTTCAGCTCTACGTGGGTTTTGGTTCATTAGACTAGGTGTCAATGCATTCTTGATAATTGGTCATTTCGTTTATCATCAAAGTGGAGGTTCTTCGAAAGTTTTGAGCCGTATCAGTTGAAGTTCAATGGATTCATCAACATATCGTCAAGTTCGAATCGAGTTTGGAGGATGTCCTTGGTTATTGGTAGTCTAGAATTTGGGATAGTGTTCTTCAGTTTTCCAGACGGGAGATTGGGTCTGGAAAGAATCTAATTTTGGCATGTCATGATGGCAGGGTTGATAATTGGATGGATCCGACATGGGTTTAGCAACATTTCTGGTTAACTTTAAAAGTTTTATTGAGCTAGTTACGTATTGATAGGATCTGTTTTGGTCGTTTTTGATGACGTTTCTAATAATGATTGAGGGACGTATGTGGTCTAGACAAGATAACATTGGAGGACTTGGTTCAAGTTATATGCATGGTTCTTATCTAGTTTATAGCCTTTGAATTGGAACAAGAGTACAATTGCCTATCTTATTCTGTAGTTATGTGCAACCATGGTTTCGTATAATGTTGCGTTGGTAGCAACCTGCATTTTGAAAGGAATTGTGTGTGATAGAAGGGTATGACTCATGTGTGTACGATGAGTGTTGTGAGGGATATTGTTTGGGTTTCCGCAAGTTGGCTGATGGATGGTTGAGTATCTTTAGGCCCATGTGGTGTTGGTCACGAGTCTTCAGGCCAATGATGGGTTGGGTTAGATTGTACCAGGAATGGTTATGAGAATGTGGAAGAACTGTGTATTGTAGTCTGGTATGGACCTAGTGGTTTTGGTAAGTGATAAGTGAGACATTGTTTTAGTTCATGTGGGTCAGTGGGACGACGGCCGTGTGACTATAGGCCCATCAGATGCTGGTCAAGAATCTTCATGGTTGAGACCGAAATTTAGCAAGAACAGTAAGGAACTTTAAGATTCTCCTCTCAATGGTTATATGGTGTTACAATGTATTGTGACCCAGTAGTTAAATGAATCGAATGGGTTGGGTATGACTATCCTTTGGTTGAGACTTTTGGGTCTCATATCGTTAGTCCTCTTGGCATGTTTTGGTGTTAGTGCATTACGGGAGCCGGGAGACTTAATGACTAGTTGGTTTGGATCATGTGGGCAGATAAAGGATGTTGGGTATCTGTGCTGGAATCTTAAGTCATGGATTTCATTATAGATATCTCGAGTGTCTTGTCAGGAAGTCAATAGTAGGATAAAAAGTTGGAAGATCTTTAGTCTTAAGGTAAGGTTTCTTAATTTTTGATTGATGGGTTCCTGGTTTCGGAGAGTATAATAACGAATTTGGTTTATGGTTGTAGTCTGAGTGTTCCCGGATTGAGTGGTTTTCTTTGGAAATTGGGTCATGCAGATAGGGAGAGAAAGATAGTTGTTTCAGTTGTGTATTTCCAAGTTAATGAGTTGTTATTTGCAACTGTAGGTTACTGTGCGGTCACTCGAGTTGTCCTTATAAGATGCACTGATTTCGAAATGGTTGTAGGAAATTTGTGGAATAAGTTAACATTGATCATGTTACTCTATAATGGTTATTTAGATGAGACACACGCTCAAAATCGCCTTATTTTCAGTTGTATGGTTCAACAACAGTGAATGCTTAGAGATTCTATTTACTAAGTGGTATGAGCAAGGAAATTCGGTTCAAAAGGGTTCCATATATTTTGGGTAGCAAAGTGAAGTCGTATTAACCATGTTCCATGATGGTTTTACCTGTTTGGAGGTTAAGAAAAGTATCAGATATCTAGGTTTCAGGAAATGTAGTGATGGTTATTCTCCATTGGTTAAGTTAGTGGGTCAAGGATTCTTTATTCGATATTATCTATAGCAATAGACTTTGAGGACGAAGTCTAGTTCAAGTGGGGTAGAATTGTAACACCTTAATTTCCAAGTATTTACCTTTTAACCCTTAATATGAGAATTGTTGACTTTTGGCCCTCAGTGGCATTTTCATAAGTTTTGAAGCTGAGGGCGAACACTGCGCATTCCCCCAGGAACATTGGGCGTAGGTGGCCAGGGTGCAAACACTAATATTTAGGGTTTGGACTCTATTTAAACATCCTTAACTCCTATATCTACTTTCTTTCATTATCTTCCAGCCCATTTCGACCACTTTGCAAAACCTAATACATTTGAGAGCATTTTTAAGCCTTTGAGTGTGTTTTGGTGTTCTTGAAGGAGGGAGAAGGAAAAGAAGGCCATCTTGGAGGAGTGGGATACTTTGGACCCAAGATAGTAACATTATTTGACATCTTTTGGAGGTAAAAAGCTCTAAATTTGATGAAATATTGATTAGATCTTTTTAGCCATGAAATTGTGTTCTTTTGATCCTATAAGCTAGGTATTATGAGTATGGGTTACTATGATCCATATAAGTTGTCCTATCAGATGTTTTAGAGAATTTAGAAGCATAAAAATGTAGTCTTGGTCATTAGTTTTCTTACATGCGTGACCTAGGTTGTCTTAATAGGTTAATTAGTTTGAGTTTTTATCCCTGGGCACTTAATGGCCATTGAAGACCATAAATTTGGAAAATTAATGGTTAAGGATGTTATTTGAGGGCTAGATCTGGA
The DNA here is from genome assembly GCF_002870075.4 of Lactuca sativa. Taxonomy (NCBI): domain Eukaryota; kingdom Viridiplantae; phylum Streptophyta; class Magnoliopsida; order Asterales; family Asteraceae; genus Lactuca; species Lactuca sativa. The sequence goes on along the minus strand of NC_056626.2, from coordinate 63,851,717 downwards.
AGTTGGACAAAAGAGCTTGTAACACCAGTCAAAATAGGACAACAACAGTCACATGTGATTATGTTAATCAAGTAATGTGATTTTTTCAAACAAGTAATGTGATAAACTTACTATGTAATGTAAGTATGAATTTTCGAACATACTTTATAATATTAATCAAAGTATATATCCATACAAATCTCAATCTAGCTTCGCGTGAAGAAGTTATGATAAACTCTAACACTATAAATCTCTATAATAAGAAGAAGTTAAAATATATTGAGAGTTAGCTATAGGAATCTAAAAGAAAGTTTTAGTACTCGGAAGTACCTACACGTGGATATAAAGAACGTCAAAAATGGAGTTCGTATGAAAAGTTATGACCTTCCGAAGATGTAGCAATATGAGAGAATGACAGGTGGTAGAAACCCTAATCTCTCAGGGCTCACGACATGGGCATGTATTCTCACAATGTGAGGAGTCGAACAGACACATTTCAAGGCTATAATATAGATGGCAAGTCTATGGAGTGATAAGTTTAGGGCTCACGACGTGAGCGTGTATTCTCACGACATGAGAAGTCAAACGTACACCTTTTGAAGCTAGAAACACAAATGGCAAAGCTACGAGGCGATGCAGCCATGGCTCACGACGTGAACATGCATTCTCACTATGTGAGAGAGACCAAAATAGCCTACAAATAGCAAGTTCGAACCTAACTCTTCTTACACCTAAATCTCTCTCTCTCTCTCTCTCTCTCTCTCTCTCTCTCTCTCTCTTTCTCTCATTTGCTGAAGGCATTCCACATCCTGATCCCGATGATCATGAACCGTTAACCAATTCTAGTTAGATTCTATAAAATCATGCTAATAGGGTGAGTTTCATGGCCCCACTTTTTAATGTTTTTGGGGGAAAACGCTTGCTAGATATTATATAAAAGTTAATATTATGTTTATATGATAGTATGTTTGTATCAACATAGATAGTTATATTAACCATGATATAGTTGTTTTGTATCTGAAAATATACAACTACGTAAACTTGTTAGCATGCTATTATTATAGATTACATTAATGTAGACCTTGAGTTATACTTGGGAGTTCTATATATATTATGTGTGATATAGCCCCAGATTTATACACAAGAGTTATATATACTAATTGTTAAGTATATTGTTATTATTTGTTTTATGTCAAGATAAAACCTGGTATGTTATTAATATAGACCTGAAGGTATATTCAGGAGTTCTATATATACTTTTTAGGTATATTGTCATTAATGATTTTATGTTAAGATAAAACCTGGTTTTACCTCAAGTTATAACTGTTGTACTGCCTAAATATTATGAAATCCTGAGTAATGTTTAAAAGCGTAGTCTAGTAACTTAGGGTTTTAGAAACGAACATGCTTTTGTTGTTAGCACTTTAGGAGGCTACCAAAGTCTAAATGAGCTATTATATTCATCAACTAAGGTTTGGAATCTTAGGGGAAATCCTCTGACCTATAACCGTTAATCTTGTGTGAGCGAGGAAGTCGTGTATGAAATTATACGGGTTGACAACCCCACTTGTTGTTGTTAGCTACAACCCACTGTTTAGCGAGTGGCAAACTGTCCTTTTATTTGTTTATTGATCTAGCATCGATGAAGCACACAATGTTTTTATACGGGTGGTCTCCTTCATGGTAGCCTGAGCATAATCTTTTATGACATCAATGGTGGGATTTATTTTTTCAGAGGTCCTGTATCTCATAGCAGCGGTTACAGAATCATGGTAGCAAATTATTAGAAATATTATACTTTGTCAATATACAAGTATTAGTGTTAAGTATCAGTTTCCCAGTCACTTATACTCTAGGCATAAGGAATTTATAGGTAAATAATATTACCTAATATATATATGCTCGTATAGAATTGAAATAGGATATATACATAGTAACCTTCCTTGATTTAAGTACATGAAGATTTTAGGTATATAACTTATTTAATAAGTAAAGTATTATACTTAGGATATATATTATATAGATATGAGTCAGGGTGACTCTTTTATACTGTGTTTTTATACTTTTAAAACTCAGAAAAAGTACTATTTTACATGGAGTCAGAACCTGTGGACTCACCAACTTTATGTTGACGTATTTTCAAAATGCATGTGTTTTCAGGAACTTGATAAGCTGAATGTTTCTCGAAAAAGAGAAGTTTTAATATCATCCTTTTTGTTCGTATGGAGCGTATATCCGTTAAGCCATGTGCAATAGTTTGGTACTATGTAATAAATAATAGGAAACAATAATAATGTGACTTTCGATCATCAATAAAGGTATGTAGTTTATAAAACTCTTTAGTATTGTTCAATGTATGTTATACAACTGTGATACAAATATGATGTTACACCGCCCAGTGTTTCCGCTGTCGGTTGGGGGTGTGACAAAACTTAAGGATTATGCTCTTACTAAGAAGGAGAAGGACCCGATCGCAAACACTAGGCATTCCCTAGGAACGTTGGGCGTTCGTGGTTAGACATCTCGTTTTCTGTTCAACTTGTGTACGCCAAGCATACAAGCTTAGTATGATGGGTGTACTCAGTTGTGCTGACGAAGTTTGACTTTTTGACTTTGACCTTTTTCACCAAGTTGACCTAAGGGTATTTTGAGTGGTAATTGATACAGGTTATTATTTGATGAATAGGTTACCGTTTGAGATGATATTCAAAACTGTGTCCTGTTCAACAATATTTTTTCAGACTGACAAGTGAGTTTTCCTTACTGTATTTACAAGTCAAAGGCACCAATTAGGGCCTAGTAGGTTATGTATCCTGGTATATAGGATGTTGCTATGTTGTAGTGATTTGTTAGATCTGTATCCTGGTTTATAGGATGTTGTTATGAAGTAATGATCATTAGATCTACATGTTACTGGCTATATGTTTGTTTGTATGTATGTTAACATAGTGTGGTTGGGTTGAGACTGTACTACTTTATTCTACTAGTTAAAAAACCCAGGACAATCCAACCAGGAGGTTGTGGTCCAGTGGCAATCCACCTGGGATGTTATGGGCTAGAAGTTGATAATCCAATGGGGAGATTGTGGACCTAGGGTAATCCAACCGAGAGGTTGTGGACCCAGTATGCAATATGTAGGGCAATCTAACTAAGAGGTTGTGGGTCAGGGCAATTCAACCGGGAGGTTGTAGGCGAGGGTAATCTACCCGGGAGGTCATGGACCCAACATGCATGATTGTATTTGTTATATGTTTGTGTGGTGGTACTTTGGGGGAACTCACTAAGTTTTGGCTTACAGTTTCAGTTTATTGTTTCAGGTACTTATGATGATCGCGGGTAAGCGAAGGCGTGATCGTGCATATCTTCCTGTTATTAATTTTTATTTTTATTATTTTATGATACTAGGGAAAAATTCTGATTATGTTTATGCTTTTGAAACAATGGTTTTGTAAACCCTTTATGGTTCAAATGGGTTGTTTTTGAAAATTTGAAATTTTTATGATTTTTGAGATGTTACATATTTCGCATTAGGAGAGAGAAGAATGTCCAAATATACTCTAGAGGGTTTAGAGTAGGTGAGATGAGGAACATAATCAGTATCTAAGAGTCTTCGTGTCGGATTTACCGATGAATTGATAAGAGTTTCATCTATTCTCATATCAAATCCCTAAGTCTAGAAAATATAGTCGAGTAGCTACGATAATCTCTAGTCTACATTCTTTTGCCTTGTTTTGGGAGAGTCGAAGGAAATTTTCATCTTACATGCAAGGCTCCGGTTCTGCTTGAACGATTGGCGAAGGTTTATTTGGTGGAGGAGTTGGAGTTTCTCTTTTCTAAGGAGACCTTGGGGAGACTGCGGTCGAGTTTTGTCTTTTGAAGTCAGAGGAGAAATTAGAGTTTTGATTTTTTGAGGAGACATTGGGGGAGACTGAAGTGGATTTTTCTCTTTTGGAGTCGGAGGAGGAGTTTGAATTTTAGGTCGAGGGGACTTCAGTTTTTCAGATTCGGAAGAGGATCTTTTTCTTTCACAAATTTGAGTTGCTTTATCTTGGGTTTCTTGATCTTTTTACCCTTTTGAGGAGGAAGGCTTTCCCTTCTCCTTAAACAAAGCATGTAGATATTTCAGCGTGGAGAAGGTTTTGTTTAACTGGATCAATATTTGACTACTGAGATCATTGGGGGTCAACATTGCGGAATGTTTGAGAAGATTGTTGATGTCCTTTGAAATGGTGAGTATTTCATCTATACTCTTATTGGTTGAGACTAATCGATGTAGACCTTATATCATTTCTTGAAGTTCTATATAACCAGCTTCATAATCCTTGTATGTTTCGTTAATTTAAAACTTTGACTTCGCCTCTTGTTTCTTGGTTATATTGATCAACTGATCCTTTAACTCTTCGATATCAGAAATGAACTCTTTAGCCTTGTTGATGAACTGTTTATGATTTGATTGTCTTTGTTGTTCAACTTTCCAGATCTCCATCTCAAGGCATATCAGAATCCTTTCAGAAGTGTATTTTTCTCTTTCTTATATGGCTTTAAGTCTTTCCTAGAAATACTGAAGAATTTGAGTGCAGGAGTCTGCGGGGGCTATTGAGAAGATATAACAGTGAGAATCTGATCAATTTTGTTTTTGAGATTAAGAAATTGTTTTCTTGATACTGCAACCTTCTGTTTCTTCTTCTACTTGGGCTTGGAAGTGTAGGGTTGAGATCCACTTGATTCCACATTCTCTAAAAACATATTGAAATCCTCAAATTGGCCTTGTTTCTGTACTTCCTCATCTTCATGGAAACCAAAATTAAATCCCGGTTCCTAACTAATTTGAATCTCGGTTCCACCATCATTGGATTCACCAATTTAAATTGGTGAAGGAATGGGTTTTGATCATCCGGCTAAATTCCCATCAGCTTCTTGAGCTTTTCTCATTGTTTCTTCCATATCATCAATCCATCTTTGCGTATTCTGGAGATCATAGATGGTCTTTAGGTTGATGATCCTGTCTGCCCATTAGGTTGCAATATACTTGATCTCCTCTTCATTCCTTTTTTGGTGCAAGGTTTATCTTTGCTTAATTACATGGAGGGCCTTCTTAAAAGCTTAGAATCATTTTTCCTTGATTCGGTGGAGGGTTGGTGGTTGGTCCAGCTATCACCTGTAATCAAATTGGTTTCCATCATTATCGGGGTGTCCTCCAGGTTCATGGATCTTTGCACAATAATCATCACCGTGCATATGCCGCTTGGTCATAATGTCGAGGACGAAGTATTTCTAGGGTTTCCTGGGTCTCCTTGGTCTATAACCAAGTTTGGCCTTGGTCGTGTTCCGACTAGGGTCTCTGAAAAAGGACCCTGTGATGCATTTGGTGTTTGCAGCGTATGTGTTAAAGAAAGAAAGATGGAGTACAACTCCTCGGGTGTAAAGACGTGCAAGTGTGTTCTCTTGGAGACCTTAGGAGTTTTATTGACAGAAGGATCCACTTGGAATCCGTATTGGGAATTGTTTCCATGATCATGATCTAAAACCGTTACACTTATATGAGTGACTTGGACGGATGGGGTTCTTACGGGTGATTCAACATGGAATCGAAGAGCTACAAGAGACTGTTAAGAGTCTTCGGTATGTGATGTGGGTCACTTTTTGTTAAGAAGGGTAGGTATTTTGAGCTTCTTATTTTGGAACAAATCTTCAGACACATTTTTTGCTTCAACTTCTTCTTCATTCACATTCACCGGCTGCTCGGTTTAGATTGGTTCTTCAGTCACTATAGGGTCTTCGGTGATAGTATTCCATTTATTGGAGATTCCGATTCCCTTGGTTACAGTTTTCGATGGAGTCTTCCTCTTGGAAACTAACTTGACTTTCTTTTCTTTGGGTTTAGGGGCTAGACCAGTAGTCTGCGATATGGGGATAGACAGGGTAGAGTGATACTGTGCTATATCACTTGTAGCCTCAATGTGATCAGTGACCCCAGAGTCAAAAAGTCCAATTGTAGTCAAGATGTGCATCGGCAGCTGTCTAATGGGACCAAAAATAGATTGGTCTTTAGGAAGAGAATAACTTTTAAGATCTCGACATGAATAGAAATTGAGTTCATCTCCAAGACTGGTTCCAACGTCTTTGTGAAGGTCCACCAAGCGGAGCGACCATAGTCTTGTAGATGTGAGCTCGGTGGGTCACTCTTTCGGTGATTTTTTTACCAACATACTGAATGAAATCATCCCAAAGGACGGTTTCGTAATCAACTTCTTCTCTAGTGAAGATGATCCAGACAATGTCGGATAACTGCTTGCCCATGTGGTTAGTTCTTCAAGTTATTCCATATAAGCACCTAATGACACAGTGATAAACGTACTTCCAAATAGCTGGAAGCTTACCTTTTTTGAATTCTACAATTCCTTTGAGTTTGGCTTGATAACCCATCTTGTAGAGAGCTGTAAATAAGTCAGAATTGCTAGGGTTCTTGAAGGTGGTTGAAGGAGGAATCTTGGCGTTGATGGATTCGAGAAATTTGGGTTTGGCGAGGACCACCGTGGATTCATTAGCTGGCTTGAGATGAACTTCAACGAGTTTTTCCAATGGTCAGAATACAGAGAAGGCACAGTTGAAGAGCACTGATTGGGAAACAACCTTAGTGAAGGCATCAAATGGTCAAAACAATGGGCGTTTGGGTAGTTAACACATCATCAACTTGATTACATCATCATAGAGATCATGATCGTTGAAGATTTCTAGATAGTTGCTTGCTGCAATCGTGGGGCTTGTGTTCTTGGTAGTTGAGGTTGAACCAGTTGGCTTAGATTGCTTTTTTTAGTCTCTGAATTTCACCATGATTGATTCAAAAAAAAAAGTTTTGAAGAACTTGAAGAAAAAGTTTTTAGCAAGATGACAAAGTAGATAATCGCCAATTAGGGTTTAGAAAGCGTAAAGCTTTCTTGGAAGGAAATTGGGGGTGGGTTTATACCCCCGGATTTGAAAATGGAATCCAGCTAAGAAAATTTTTAATAGCTGTAAAAACCGAAGGGTTTCTACCGTTTGGATTATTTTAATAAAAAAAGTATTTATCCGGAAATGACCAACATTAAATGCAGTTAAGGGGTGTTTTCAATGAAGGTTATGATGAAATGGACAAAAATGTGGTGTTGGTTGAGATAACTGTCAGAAATCATGGGTTAAAGGGGTTAGTTTTCGTCCGATGGTTGAGTTTGGACTAGTCACCTCACAACGTGTTTGGTAAAGTACTTTTATTGAAAAGAAAATTCTTCATTTTATTTAAATAGAAAAGAGGACGGTTTTTCAAAAGATACCCTTTTAAGGTTTAAACTAACTTAATGAAAATGAATAAAACATTCAAAAATTTTATCCAACTCATTAAATAGCACACCTTAAAAAAACTTTATTTATTACCAAACAAAAATACAAAACTTCATGTTCTTGAAGGAAGAACTGCGGTACGTTAGAGGATAGAGATTGCAGAGTTGTGAGCACTACATAATGGTCTGTTATTTAATGAATCGAATAAAATTTTTGAACAAATTTGGTTACCGAAGACTATTTAGACAAATATATGTGCTTCAAAGATCAATGATTAGAGGAATGAAGCATATCTATTTGCGAGATGCAAAGATTTGAGGTCTTCACAATTTATCCTTTCAACAAAAACTAAGGATCAAGGTTCATCATGCCTAACATTTTTAAAAACCCATTAAGTTTGCTGGAGTAAAGTGCTTTCGTGAAACCTCTGCTATTTCTTCATGGGATGGAACAAATATGAGTTCAATGTTACCTTTCAGGATATTATCCTTGAGAAAGTGATACTGCAGTTCAATGTGCTTCATCTTTGAGTGATGAATTGTATTATGACAAATAGTAATTTCACTCTCGGGGTCATAATAAATCGGTATTCATAACATTCTGTAGCCATAATCCATGATCTGTGTTTTTATCCAGATGACTTGACAACGACAGCTAGTTGCGACAACATATTCTGCCTCTACAATGGAAAATGAGAGGCAATTTTGATTTCTTGAAGACCAACTCACCAGTCTCCTAGCAAGGATTGACATCCTCCGGAAGTGCTCTTATGGTCTTATCGACATCCCGCATGGGCTGAGTCTGTAAAGGTTTACAGACTGAAGTTGTTTCCTGTTGGGTACCAAAGACCTAAAGTTTTAGTCCCTTTGAGCTATCTAAAAATCTATTCGACTGCATTAAGATTAGAAACCTTGGGATCAACTTTATATCTGGCATACAAACTTGTTGCAAAGATGATATCCAATATATTTGTGGTCAGGTACAATAGAGAACCAATCATTCATCGGTATACCTTTTGATCAATTCACTCTCCGATGGGATCTGCAGTGCTTTTGTATCCAAAGGCAATAGGAACCTTTGTCGAGGAGTAGTTATCCACAGAGTATTTCTTTAATAGTTTTGCAGTACACTTTTTTTATGAATGTACATTCCTCGAGGGACTTGGTTGATTTGAAGACCAAGAAAGAAGTTAATCTCTCTATTCATGCTTATTTGAAACTTTCTAGTTATGAGCTTGGCGAAGTCGTCTACCATAACTTGATCAATTGAACCAAAAATGATGTCACACACGTAGATTTGTACAAGCATTAGATGTTTTTCACTTGAATGTCAATAGAGGGTAGGATCAATGACCCCATGCTTGTATCGAGAATCAATAAGAAATGTAAAAAGAGTTTGATACCAAGCTCTTGGTGCCTGCTTCAAGCCATACGCAACTTTCTCTAATTTTTAACAATGATGAAGAAGATCAAGATTCTCAAAACCTGGAGGTTGCTATAAGTGTAGCTCTTCTTTAAGTTCCCCTTTGAGGAAAGTGCTTTTTACATCCATTTAATGTACTTTTACATTCTTGTATGTCGCATATACTAGGACGATGCATATGGCCTCTAGCCCTGCGTCTGGAGTGTATTATTCATCATAGTCAATTCCTTCTAATTGATTGTAACCATTAGCTACAAGTTGGGATTTGTTTCTAATTACAACAACTGAGTCAGCCAATTTGTTGCGAAATATCCAACGAGTTCTAACTATGGTATGTCCCTTTGGCTTGGGAACCAATTTCCACACTTTGTTTCTTTCAAATTCCGCAAGCTCTTCTTGCATTGCAATGATCTAGTCATGATCCAGAAGTGTGTCTTTGATGGTTTTGAGCTCAGTAAAGGACATGAAAGACACGAAATGAGAATGTTTTATTAAATCATCAGAAGAGCGATTGCATATACCTAAAGAAGGACTTCCTATTATATGGCCAGACAAATGATCTTTTTGATGGGTTTTGAGCAATACAACAATCCTATGGTGCACATGCAAAACCCTAAAGCTTTGGACCTAGGTTTCTCTATTGTACATGCAAGTTTATCCAAAGCTTACAAACCCTAGATCTAGCATACAAAATCTGAAAATAATAACTAAAACAAGTTTAGATGAGTATCTTTCACAAGTTGCAAGAATCTTCAGCTTCAAGAGCTTAGTATAATAACTGTAATACATATAATGGCTTACAAACACCAAGGAAAGAAGATGATATTTGAAGAGAGGGAATGGAGGCACAAAATTGGCTCTAAGGAGTCTTAGGGTTTTCAGTGGCCGATTTCTAATGCTCTAGGGTTCCTTATATAGCGGTGCTACTAGGGTTTCAGTCAAAACCCTAATTGGATGACTTAGGCCTTAAAAAGTGCAAAGTACCTTTTGGAATAAGGCCATGGACGAAATCATAGTGGGATTCCACTCCAAATTTCGTCCCCCTTCATATCCATAAGGATCTACAGCCCAAATCCAAATATCTTATAATTGGCAATACCGGTCCCCTTTATTTAATTAATCTCTTTTAGCCACAAAATTATTTCTTGACCAATATTACATAAATAATATGATTTATCTTTTAATGTATTATTCTTATAGTATATTAATAAACCATAATATCCTCTCTCTCCATTAATCATCCAGTCTAGTTGCTTTGGTGAAGACAACCCAAAAGGACCATGCTACAACCGGGTCAAGTACATACCAAATATAGTTATGGACTTAGACATTAATCCAACACTTTTTTCCAGATGTTTAGTAGTGATTAATGATGTTCAATAGTTGTATTGGATGTAATACTTTCAACTTCGAGAGGTGTCTCTCTTTGAACATCATTCACTAGTCCCCCTAGATTTGAGAACATTGTGATGATAAGTCTTAAATGGGTTGCTCTGTTGAAGGAGAAGCCCCCCCCCCCCCCCCCCCCCCCCCGTAAAGTTGATGGTTCCCCCTAGATTGAAGTATTAGGAATGACTGAAACTTCGGGAACTTCACCGTTCTATGTCTTCAACATAATCTTCTGATTCTTCAGACTCTTCATAGTTCCTTAATCGATTGGAATTGAAAACTGGAATTGTTGTGTCTATGAATAGAACCTCGATGGTTGTGATTACTTTAGGATTGGAGGGATTTCTTTCCCCCTCAATCGGCATGGTGGAAGTCATATGCAAAGAATATTCAGACACAAATGTTCTAGAGTCTACGGTATGATGTAATTATGCAGAAGGATAGACTAGGATTTCAGATATTCTTGCAATTTTTGGAGGATCAAAGAGTGTATTATAGTTGACATCTATGATGTTGAGAGGTCCGGACTAGGTTGGAATATTATTTGCCATGATAAATTTGGTTTCATTGAGAGAAGTGGTCTTCTAGACATCAAAATCATTAAATTTCATGTCAAAGATTTCTTCTATAATTCTTGTTCTTTGGATTAGAACTCTCTATGCGACTTTATTTGTAGAGTATCCTAAAAATATACCTTCGTCTGATTTGGATGCAAATTTGCTCAAGTGCTCCTTGTTATTGACCACAAAAACACTTGCAACCAAAAATATGAAGGAAACAAACATTTGTTTGTGATTGTTCAAACCTTTGTATGGAGTCTTGTTGAGGCGTTTGTGGATTATGTTGCGATTTTGAACAAAGCATGTTGTTGAAACTGCTTCAACCTAAAAATTAAGAGGCATGTTTTCAAAGTTGAGCATTGATCTGGCAGCTTATACGAGAATTATGTTCCTTATTTCTACCACGTCATTCTACTACGGTGTGTAGCGTGCCAAAAAGTTATGATTGATCCCTTTTGACACTAGGAAGTTTTTGAGTAATCGACTAGTAAATTTAGTTTCGTTATCACTTCAAATCTTTCGAATGGGAAACTTGATTTGTAAATCATTTTCCTTGATGAAGTTAATCAGTGTCTGCAGTGTTTTTGATTTAATTCGTAAGAATAACACCCAAGTGAAACGAGTGTAATCATTGACTATGACCAAAATTTACTTCTTATGATATAAGCTTGCTACAATTGATGGACTGTAAAGATCGATATGAAGTAACTCCAAAGATTCAGCGATGAATGAATCAAGTATGAACGGAGGAGTTACCTTTTTTTTCTTTCCACACTCACAAGCATGGCATAAAGTGTCATTGTCAAATTTGAGGGGAGGAAATGCTCACACCATCTCTCTGGTAACAAGGTTACTGCCGAAAGTTGAGGTGAACAGTTTTCCTATTCCACTACCAGCTAACCTGAGAGACTTCTTTTTACAGCAAGCAAGTTGTAGTTTAGCAATGACTAGAGATATGTCTAATAGGAACATTGTTCCAACAGCCATTGATTTGATTAGACATTTAGCTCTATCATTCGTCATGATGTAGCCATATTCATCATCGAATTCAACACGATAAACACCTTTGCAGAGTTTTCTAACACTAATGAGATTGTTTTTTAACCCTTCTGTTGGATTAGGTGTCTAAGTTCATAACTATTTCTGGAATGTACTTGAGCAGTTATCATGGTCCATTTGGGTTGCATGGCATTACAACACTTGGATAGACTAAATGAGAGAAAGGACACTTAAGTATTATTAATATATTATAAGTTCTAATATACTAATAACATTATTTAATTAGTTCTGATCAAAGAATTAATTTGGAATTAATTAAGTGATCAAAAAGAGACTAATTAAATATATGGGGTTGATTGTTTAAAACATCCATTCTTGTATAGTGGGCTAAATCCATGGTTTATATGAATTGGGCTAAACCCATACGGTGCTTCATGGATAGTCCATGGGAGTTATAAACCGATGGGTCATGGAATATGGAAAGCCATGACAATTAGGGTTTACATGGTATAACCCTACTTGTGTCACAACTATATTAAAGACCCCATGTCTAGCAAAATCGGCCACTACAAGCAAGTGTAAGAGGGATAGCCAAATTTTTAGTGTAAGTGAACTTCTCTTAAGGTTATTCCAAGTGTTGTAGTGTTGTGTGAGACATTTGAGGCATCACACTTGAGGTGCTAGGCTCACAAGGCTATTAAGGAATCTAAACAACAAAATGTATGTACTTGAACTAGCTATAATGTTTAAAAGTTCCCCATGCCATGCTAGTTATGTTAATAACCTTGGAAATCAAATTTGCATGTATCTTAGTAAAACATATATCCAAGGTTTCTAGGGTTGCATGTACACCTTAGGAGTGTTAGAATGCTCAAAACCCTTCAGTGGTATCAGAGCCTAGGCTTGTTTACTTGATACTTGATGCAAACTAGTAAAAAAAATCGGAAAAACTACTTTCTACCTGAGTGAACTCGCCAAGTCCATGGGGGGACTTGACGAGTCCATGCCTACATTCAACCAACTCGCCGAGTCAGTTCATGCAGTCGACAAGTTAGCTTGTCAGAGTGCAGTTTTTCGACTTTTGCTACTGGAAATGGACTAGAAACATTACCCTAAACTGTTTTGGTGTTATAAAACTTGTTTTAGATGGTGTAATGTTTATGCTAATTCATCTTCAACGGCTAATATCAAAATTTCAAGTTGTGTATGGATTATTTATGGTTCTTGAAATTGTTGATATGAACATTCATGAACTTATGAGTTTAGAAGATCATAGGAATTATTTTTCCTCAAGTTATGGATTACCAAAAGTAACTCTTTTAAAAGTCTATTACAAAAACACATAGGTTACATACAATGAAAAGTCTCTCATTTTATTAAACCATTAACTCATAAGTTATGAAATCGAAAAGTCTTGAAAGTTACAAAGCTTGCCCTCAAGTTTTGGAACATGTAAAGTCACTTTAAAAACTTTAGTCCTAACCCCAAGAATTTTAAAAGTTAAAATTCAACCCTTATACTTTATAATATTATAAATTAACAATGTATCTATATATATATATATATATATATATATATATATATATATATGTGTGTGTGTATGTATGTATGTATGTATGTATGTATGTATGTATGTACATATGTATGTATGTATGTATGTATGTATGTATGTATAAGATCAAGTCATTTTACCTTTAGTAGGCTTCATTCATGAAGCCGGTCTATAAGGGGGTATAAGGTTGTTGCCTATAAAATGGCAGCTTAATGGGTGTCCACTCTCACCCACTGCTTACTTGACTGATGGAGGGTCGTTAGCCGAACGGGTAGGACAATAACTTTAATCCTCATTAAAAGTATGATGATTGAAAAGTAACTAAATGTTTTTTTTATATAAATTCCCAATCTTAGTTACTTTACAAAAATGTGAATAAGGTGCTAACCCATGAAATTACAGTTTGCACTTTGTTTAAGTCATTAGTGGAGCGTGTGTGGTTAACCGGCACACTAACATGGACTTAACAAGGTAGGAAAAGGGTGGATTAAGGTTTATCATAGGTCGGTGGAGCGTGTGTGGTTAACAGACACATCGATTGAGTGATAAACATTAAGAGTACCAAGTAATTTGCATGATTACTTCACACCTTGTTTTGTGATCCTCGGTATCCCAGTCACAAAACTTGAAGGGCACACTCGAGATTGAAACATGCCATTGAAAAGTTCAATGAATCTCAAAGAATCTAGGAGTTTCAAAACCAATTAAAAGCTAGTAATTTAATTCGTTTTTCATGGTGGAAATTGGTGAATCATCATTCCCCTACCTTCAAATATTTTATAGCTTGGATTATGGCATTCCTCTTCTAAGTTATAAAATATTATGTTGGGTCCTAGCCTTAATATTACATTTGGGTGTGTTATTAAGCACTATCTTTATATCTAATCTAAACTCGTCTTTCTTCATTTTCAGATGTCTTCCAACAATGCTGCTTCTGGCTCAAACCCTACCGGCTCCTTCTCACTCATGAACCTTTGTGGGAGAGTCATCTTCGATGATTCCAACTTTATGGATTGGATCCGGAACATCAGGATGGTCACTTGTTACGAGGACAAGGAAAATGTCCTCGATAAGGAGCTTAAGGAACCTGATGAGTCGTCTGCTACTCCTGAGGAGATCGCTGAATTCCGGACTCATGAGAGAGATGCCACTAAAGTGGCATGTATCATGTTGGCCACAATGATAGTCAAGCTCCAAAAGTACTATGAGGACTATTACCCTTTTGAGATGCACCAGGACTTGATGGACCGCTACCATCAAAGTGCTCGCCAAGAGAGGTATGACATCATATTCTCCATGATAAAAACTCGAATGAAGGATGGTGAATCCATCACATGCCACTTATCGAAAATGCAAAGGTATGTGGACCGTTTGCTAAAGCTAAATGTGAACTTCCCCGAGGAGTTGGAAATTGACATCATTTTGCACTCCTTAGCTTCTCGTTTCGATCAATTCCGAATGACATACCATATGAACAAGGAGGAAGTTACACTCAAAAAACTTCAAGGACTCTTAAAGACTGTCGAAAGTGGTCTTAAGGGTAAATCAGTTGTTACCACTCCTACTCCTATCGTGGCCCAGGTCTTGGCAATCGGAAAAGGAAAAGGGAAGAAAAGGAAGAGCCCTTAGAAGGGTACCGAGGGAAAGTCCCTTGATGGCTCCTCTTCAAGTGGAACAAAGATAGGTTTCATCACTCTTTCTGCCAACCCTAAAGAGGCTGAATGCTTCTATTGCCACAAAAAGTCGCACTGGAATCGAAACTGCCCAAAGTATCTGCAAGATGTTAAGGATAGGAAAGTGAAACCCAACCATGCTGGTATTTACACTATATTGTCTAATAACTCACCCCATTCTAATTCTTGGGTCCTTGATATCGGTTGTGGTATTCATATTTCATCTGATTAGGACTAAGAAGAAGTGAGGATGTGGAGCATTGGAAGAGAAGCTTAATCATGGGGAATAGGAAAGCCTCACCTGTCACCAAGATTGGAGTTTATACTTTATTTCTAAGTAGTGGGTTAACAGTAGATTTGAATAAATGTTGTTACTCGTCTGAAATGGCGAGAAATATTATTTACTTTCACGCTTTGTACAAACAAGGGTTTACCTTTTCTTTTGATAATGAATGTGGTGGTATTAATGCTTTCTTTAATAATGTTCTTTATTTTAAAGCATTACCTTGTGATGGTGTGATTGAACTTATGTTTGTTATAGATAAACTAGGAAATAATGTGTTGTGTTTTGATTCTTCCACTAACTTGGATAAAACATGATTGTCGCATTGTCATCTTGGACATTGTCACACCCCCAAACCAGAACAGCGGAAACGTTCGGGGGCGGAGGACGTCATATTCAATATCATAACAGTTCATAGAAAGGAAAGTACACACCACCATACATATATAAAGATTTTAAAATGTTTACATAATTGTATTCATTACATGTTCAAAAGATAAATACATAAACATCTTTCAAAAGAAGTAATTAACGCCAGCGCGTTAATCCCCAAAAGTTGATTTCCAAACCTGCTTAGCGTTTCCCTGAGAATACAAGTTATTTCAAAGAGAAAGTGTCAACAATTAAGTTGGTGAGTTCATAAGTGGTTTAGAAAAATTGTATGCCATTCCAAATTGAGTGTATGTTTTCCAAGAAAATCCCTTATTTTCTTATAAAAGTATGAAATGCATGAGAATATTTGTATTGTAAAATGTAGATAGTTGAATCAAGAAAATCCCTTAATTTCCTATTAGTTGTTTGTTTTGTATACAGGAAAATCCCATATTTTCCTAAAGTAATAGTTAGTCTAATGTCCAAGACTAAAAACCGAAAGCAAATGACATGCTTTAGAAGATTGAAGCATAGATTTATATAATAAAACCTATAAGAAGATTTCAGTTTGTTAGATGAAGAATAGTTTTAATAGCTACTCATTCATCAATCAGAAGTACTATAATAATTGTATATCCGATGAGTTTTATAACCATACTAAACATAATATGCATGTATCGACGTTCTTCAGGCGTCGTAGCGTTATGACAAACTGTCACCCCAAAGGACGGACTATAGCTAACAGTCAGGGCGCGGGATCATGACTTCCCGTATAGATCTATACACATTTAACACGTTCTCCGAACGGGAGACTCTGGTTATAGACAGGACTTGTAGCGATACCTTCCAGCAAAAGGCAGTATTTGAAGATGTACATGTCTCACGGATTCTCAACTAAGTCTGTATTAAAGTAATAGTTTTGTATGCAAAGATTATCATTTTTCACAATGTTTGACAAAGCACAAATCATAAGTTCTTAAAATGTATAAAACGGTTTAGCAACGAAGGATACTTTGGAATTACTAAATACTTTGTATAAATCTAGTGCATGCAAAGGATGACAAGAGTTTTCACATAGTAGTAATGAATCACAAGTGATTCATTTGATAAAAACGAGTAAAGTGAAACTTTATGAAATACACGATAATAACCGTATGTTTACTTGTATTCCCCCCTAAAAGAGTATAAAAAAGCATTTAAAACGTATTTAAAGTGTGTTTGTAGGGGTATGAACTCACTTGATAGATTGAAGAAGGTGTGACGAAAACCGAGCAGAACTTTGACTTGAAAAAGCGGATTTTCTCGGGATTCTCGGGAATCTCGGGAGCGTAAAACTTCCTTCGGGGCTTGAGTATGAGAATCGGGGCTTCGGGATAATTATTGCACGGAAAACGAGGCAAAACGCAAGAAAAATGAGAGAAAATGAGCAAGTTTCCCCGGAACCCTCGCATCCCTTTTATAGGGGCTGAGAGGCCTCGGTACACTGGGCGTACGAGGTTACATGGGGCGTACTCGTGCGTCATTCGTGACCGAGTCCTTGACTGCCTCGGCTTCGGATGGGATGGGGCATAGTCTCGCATAGGGGCGACGTGGACGAACCGGAGCCTAGTCCTTGAGTACGCTGGGCGTACGAGGGTACGCCGGACGTAACTCGGATGGACCCGGTGACTCACCCTTCGGATAATTCCGATTTTTGGATTAAATTTATATATTAATTATTTATCAAACTTCAAAAATTCATAACTCCTTTATACGAACTCCGTTTTTGACGTTCTTTATATCCACGCGTAGGTGAGACTATGCTCTACACTTTCATTTAGATTCCATCGGCAAATTTCAAAATTATGTTTATTATTTATTTTTCAAAGGTCGGGGTAAGAAAAGTTCGTTAATAATTCATAACTTTTTCATACGGCGTCAGATTTGGGCGTTCTTTTTATGTATGTTTGCAGTTTAATGATGTCTATGACTTTCATTTAGACACCTAAGGTCAAAAAGTATTTTATCGAAACTTCGTGTTTTTACGTATATCCGTATTGCCGGTTTTTGTCGGAAAACTTAGAATGGTCATAACTTCTTCGTTATAACTCGGATTTTAGTGTTCTTTATATGTTTGGAAACCTTAAGACGATATCTACTACATACTGTAATCCAAACAGAGCTTTTGAATATTTCATTTTTCGATGATATTCTTATTACTTTACAAAGAGGTTACAAGACTCGATTTTAATGACCTGAAATATCGGGTTGTTACATCATCCCCCCGTTAGAGGGAATTTTGTCCCGAAATTAAATACAAAAGAAAAGTTTTAGGGGCTGAGGAAAAGATGCGGATACTTCTGTTGCATCTGATCTTCTCGTTCCCATGTGAACTCAGGTCCTCGCTTAGCGTTCCAGTGAACCTTTACTATTGGTATTCGACTCTGCTTAGTTCGTTTAATTTCCCTATACATGATCTCTACGGGTTCTTCCACAAAGTTAAGATTTTCGTTAAGTTCGATTTCATCGAGTGGAATTACTAGTGTTTCGTCGGAAAAACACTTTTTCAGGTTCGATACGTGGAATACCGGATGTACTTTGTTAAGCTCGATTAGAAGTTGGAGTTTGTAAGCCACTGGACCAATTCTTGAAATGATTTCGAAGGATCCAATGTACCGAGGATTTAGTTTCCCACGCTTTCCAAAGCGTATCATGCCCTTCCAGGGTGAGACCTTTAGCAATACACGGTCTCCAACCTGAAATTCCAAGGGTTTTCGTCTTCTGTCGGCATAACTCTTTTGCCTATCCGTTGAGGATTTCAGTCGTTCTCGTATATGAGCGATCTTTTCAGTCGTTTCTCTGATGATCTCCGGACTAGTGAGGGTGCTATCAGGGACTAGACCTTTTGCCAACTGCGTGTCGCCTACTTCCGTCCAACACAGAGGTGATCTGCACTTACGGCCGTAAAGGGCTTTAAATGGAGCAGTCTTGATACTAGTATGATAACTATTGTTATAAGAGAACTCGACTAAAGGTAAGTGAACATCCCATGCTTTACCAAAGTCGATTACACATGCTCTCAACATGTCTTCCAAGGTTTGGATCGTTCTCTCACTCTCTCCATCAGTTTGTGGGTGGTATGCTATACTTATATCCAACCTTGTTCCCATGGATTTTGCAATGATTGCCAGAATCTGGAAGTGAATCTGCTGTCTCTATCTGAGATGATAGACATCGGCACTCCATGAAGTCGTACGATCTATCGGATGTAGGTTCTCGATAGTTTTTCCATCTTATTATTTTCCTTGATCGGTAAGAAATGAGCGGACTTGGTTAGTCTGTCGACGATCACCCAAATAGTATGTTGGCCACCCTGAGTTTTGGGCAGTTTCGTTATGAAGTCCATGGAAATATGTTCCCATTTCCACTCAGGTATTTCAGGTTGTTGGAGTAGACCTGAGGGTTTTTGGTGTTCTATTTTTATCTTGGCGCAAGTCAAGCACTTGCTCGCATAGGTAGCAATCTCTGCTTTCATGTTTGGCCACCAGTAGAGTTGCATGAGATCTAGATACATCTTATCTGACCCTGGGTGCACGGAGTATGGAGTCTTGTGTGCTTCGCTCATAACTACCTCTCTGAACCCACCAAACTTGGGTGTCCAGATTCGGTTCATGATGTAGCGTACTCCGTCACTCTTGATTTCTAGGTTCTTGTCCATCCCCCTAAGGGTCTCACCTAACACATTTTCGGGTTTCAAGGCCTCTATTTGAGCCTCCTTGACTTGTGCTGACAGGTGCAAATGGATCGACATGGTTAATGACTTCACTCTTCGACCAGAGTACTCCTTACGACTAAGGGCATCAGCCACGACGTTTTCCTTTCCCGGATGATAGCGAATCTCACATTCGTAGTCGTTGAGCAATTCGACCCAACGTCGCTGTCTCATGTTTAACTCCTTCTGGTCGAAGATGTGTTGAAGGCTCTTGTGGTCTGTAAAGATGGTGCACTTGGTCCCGTATAGGTAGTGCCTCCAGATTTTCAGAGCGAAGACCACCGCTCCAAGTTCTAGGTGATGAGTGGTGTAGTTGACTTCGTGCGTTTTCAGTTGTCGTGAGGCATATGCAATAACCTTTCCTCTCTGCATTAGTACACAGCCCAGCCCTTGCTTCGAAGTGTCGCAATACACCACAAAATCTTCGGTCCCTTCTGGAAGAGAAAGAATGGGCACACTACAAAGGGCCTGTTTCAGAGTTTGAAATGAAGCATCTTATTTTTCTCCCCAGTTGTAGGTCACCCCTTTCTGAGTTAAGGCGGTAAGAGGCTTTGCGATGCTGGAGAAGTTCTGAATGAACCTTCGATAATAACCAGCAAGACCTAGAAATTGGCGAATATCTGTTGGTGTAGTTGGTGCAGACCAATTTTTTATGGCCTTGATTTTTTATGGGTCCACGTGGATTCCTTCCTTGCTGACCACGTGACCAAGGAAGTCCACCTTTCTAATCCAAAACTCGCATTTTGAGAACTTTGCATAAAGTCTCTGAGTTCGTAACGTCTCTAAGACTTGTCTCAGATTTTGCTATGCTCTTCTTTATTCTTTGAATAAATGAGTATGTCGTCTATGAATACTATCACAAATTTATCCAATAATGGACGGAATACCCGATTCATTAGATCCATGAATACGGCCGGGGCATTGGTTAGTCCGAACGGCATCACTACGAACTCGTAATGTCCGTATCTCGTTCGGAAGGCCGTCTTGGGAACATCACTCTCCAGGACTCGCAGCTGGTGATATCCTGATCTCAGATCGATCTTGGAGAAGTAGTTGGCTCCTTGGAGTTGGTCGAATAAGTCGTCAATTCGGGGTAGGGGATAACGGTTCTTGATGGTAAGTTTGTTGAGTCCTCGGTAGTCGATGCACATCCTGAATGATCCATCCTTCTTTTTCACGAATAATATGGGTGCTCCCCAAGGCGAGAAGCTCGGCCTGATGAATCCTTTTCCGAGTAGCTCATTCAGTTGGCTGGATAGCTCTTGCATCTCCGCCGGGGCTAACCGATAGGGCGCTTTGGCTACTAGGGTAGCTTCGGGAACCAGGTCGATTCTGAACTCGACTTGTCTCGCGAGTGGTATTCCTGATGGTCCTCGGGAAAAACATCGGGAAAATCCCATACGTCAGACACATTCTTGACGTCCTGGACTTCGCATTTCACATCCACGACATGTGCCAAAAACGCGTGATACTCCTTGCGTAGGCACTTCTGAGCATGGATACTTGAGATGATACGAAGAGTGGTACTAGGTTTGTCGCCCAAGACAAAGAAAGTTTCGCCGGTTGGCAGATTAAGGCGAACGGCCTTATCGTAACATAAAATGTCAGCATGATGAGAACTCAGCCAATCCATGCCAATGATGACATCGAAACTCTTAATCGAGACTGGCATGAGGTTGATTGGAAAGGGATTATCGTTTAGAGTTAGGGTACAGTTTAAGTATATCTCCTTAGTGCCTTCGGTTTTACCGTTGTCCATTTCTACTATAAATGGTTCACTTAATGATTGTGGTAATGGTTTTAGCAGGCCTTTAAAATCGTGACTCACAAAACTTCTCTCCGCTCCGCTATCAAACAAAATGCATGCATACGAGTTATAGAGAAGAAACGTACCCATAACAATAGTGGGGTCCGCAACGGCTTCATCTTGTCCCATTGCGAATACTCAGCCCCTTCCGCCGGTATTCCTGTTGTTTGCCTTCGGGCAGTCCCTGCGGTAGTGCCCCGTGTCTCCGCACTCAAAGCAGGCGCGACTTACTCTGGTATTAGCAGTGGGGGCGGATTGTTGGGTCGGCTCCTTGCAGTAGCGGGTTGTATGCCCCTTCTTATTGCACCTAGTGCATTGGAGGTCACGGCAGAGACCGTGGTGGTGGAAGTTGCATTGGTTGCATTTCGGAAGTTTCCCATTGTATGAGCTTGTGGGGGCAGTGTTGGTAGGTACAGTAATAGCGTGGGTCGCTACTACTTGTTGTTTCTTGGGGTTCTCCTATAGGGTTTGTCCCCTTCTCTTGTTCCAAGGCCTACTCTGGCCCTGTGCCTCCTTAGATGGATTAGCGATAGCTGCAATGGTACCCTGTTTTACCCCGTGGTCGATGAGTCGCTGAGCCAGGCGTTTACCGCTGTTGTAGGTAATAGGGTTGGAAGCTAGGACATGCCCTTGAATCTGGGGTGACAACCCCCAAATGTACCTTTCAACTTTCTTTGATTCTGGGTTGACCATGGTAGGGCACAATGCAGCGAGGTCGTTGAACCTAGCTGTGTAGGCGACTAGATCAGACCCAGTCATCTTCAGATTCCAGAGCTCTTGCTCAAGCTTTTGCACTTCGCCCCTTGGGCAGTATTCTTCCAGTAGTAGAACCTTCGGATCCTCCCAACTCATGGCGTTGGCGACAGTGAGAGTCACTGAATTCACATGGATTTTCCACCAAGTGAGGGCTCGATCTATGAAGTGCAAGCAGCGAACTTAACCTTGCTTGTTTCTTGGCATGAGCAGATCTCGAAGACTATTTCAGTCTTTTCGAACCATTTCATTAGTGCAATGACTCCCCCAATGCCATTAAAAGTCTTTGGCTTTGAGTTAGCGAACTCCTTGTAAGTACATTCTCTTACTTGACCATGACCAGTGCCACGATTGGAATGATTCGTGCTGCTTCCTGTACCTCCATTTCCATTGGAGTTTATTTGCGAGAGAGCTGCTGTTACTGCTGCTGTGATAGCATCCTGGACCATGGCCGGATCATACGTTGGTGGTGGAGGTGGTGGTGGTGTCGTGCCCGGTCTGGGTCTTAGGTTTGGACGAGGAGGCATCGCGCTGCCAAAAGAAAATGAGAGATTATAAGTTTTGGTGGTTGAGAGTTGAATGATATTGAGTTAATTTTCTTTAATAGTTCAAGTATTTGGTTTGACCAACACAGGGTCTTGAGCTTGATTTACAGATGGAGTTTGAATAGATATACTTATGAATTGAATGGACTGCACATAATTAACACACGAAAGAGATATGCCCTATATATATTAAACATATGGTAGAGTTACATCCGAGTTTAGACAAAATTTTTTTGACCTTTCTAAAGGTCTCCGATTACAGAAAGTTTAAAGAAAATAATACTTTTATCCGAAGTCCTAATTTATAACAAAATTTGAAATTTTGGCAAGCACTACTTGCGACGTAGGTTGCGCTTGGAGCTTGACTCCGCATCCGATTGCTTTGATTCCATTAGACGCCTGTCAAAAGCGGCTTGTTGTTCCCTCAATTCGGTTAGGGCTGCAATCATTTGTGCTTGGAATGCATTGGTTTGGAGTTGGGAATTGTCCTGAATTCTGTCCAGTCTACGGATGTCAGAAGTGTGAACGTGTACTTCTATGTTGACATCCCAAATACGGCTAGCTTGAACTCCGGATTGGTAGGACTGATTGGCTAGCTTGCCCACCATTACTGGTAGTGCCCGATCAGCTGAACCTCCGCCGCGGACATCGTAGAAGTCTCAGCACATGCCGTAGGGAGGGTGTAGGTTTTGTTCTTTGCTCCAATGGTGGAGGTGACTCCCCCATATAGGAGTGGGTCCTTGGAAGTTCCTTACATAGCCGGGAGGTTGTGGGGTCGGTGGATTGATAACCTCTGGCTCTGAATCTATACCAGAGTCATCTCCTTCATCCAACTCTATAGTTTCTTCGTCTTCTTCCGGATCTTCTTCGATACATCCTCCATTACCTTGGTTGGGGTAGTAGGGGTCATTGGGGTGATGGAATCCAACCATTGTGTCTGTACGAGAATAGGGTTAAGAATTTACTATAAGCTAGAGTACATGAAATTTACCCTTAAGTTTCATGGTTGTTGATACTCAAATACTCCCTTAGTATTCTTTAACGATATGTTTTTGGTAAGTTTTAAATTTGTTGTCCACTGCAGACACCCCTTGGCATACGTTAGTCGGCTCTCGGAAAAATATAGTTGCTCAGGCTATATTCTTCCCAGTTCCGATTACATGTCCCAAGGTGTACTTGCACTACACAAATTATTTATAATACTTCTATAATGATCCGATATGAAACTGTTATTAGTATGAAATGAGTGCATGCGTACTTTACAAAAACTAAATAAATTTAATTTCAAAAGTATGACTCTTACTCAGAGTGTTTTTGCCCAGTTAAGTTTATAGTTGTATATCAAAAAAAATGGTTTTGATATACTTAATTCCCTATAAACAATGCTCTGATACCAATCTGTCACACCCCAAACCAGAACGGTGGAAACGTTCGGGGGCAGAGGACGTCATATTCAGTATCATAACAGTTCATAGAAAGGAAAGTACACACCACCATACATATATAAAGGTTTTAAAATTTTTACATAATTGTATTCATTACATGTTCAAAAGATAAATACATAAACATCTTTCAAAAGAAGTAATTAACGCCAACGCGTTAATCCCCAAAAGTTGATTTCCAAACCTGCTTAGCGTTTCCCTGAGAATACAAGTTATTTCAAAGAGAAAGTGTCAACAATTAAGTTGGTGAGTTCATAAGTGGTTTAGAAAAATTGTATGCCATTCCAAATTGAGTGTATGTTTTCCAAGAAAATCCCTTATTTTCTTATAAAAGTATGAAATGCATGAGAATATTTGTATTGTAAAATGTAGATAGTTGAATCAAGAAAATCCCTTAATTTCCTATTACTTGTTTGTTTTGTATACAGGAAAATCCCATATTTTCCTAAAGTAATAGTTAGTCTAATGTCCAAGACTAAAAATCGAAAGCAAATGACATGCTTTAGAAGATTGAAGCATATATTTATATAATAAAACCTATAAGAAGATTTCAGTTTGTTAGATGAAGAATAGTTTTAATAGCTACTCATTCATCAATCAGAAGTACTATAATAATTGTATATCCGATGAGTTTTATAACCATACTAAACATAATATGCCTGTAGCGGCGTTCTTCAGGCGTCGTAGCGTTGTGACAAAATGTCACCCCAAAGGACGGACTGTAGCTAACAGTCAGGGCACGAGATCATGTTTTCCCGTATAGATCTATACACATTTGATATGTTTTCCGAACGGGAGACTCTGGTTATAGACAGGACTTGTAGCGATACCTTCTAGCAAAAGGCAGTATTTGAAGATGTACATGTCTCACGGATTCTCAACTAAGTCTGTATTAAAGTAATAGTTTTGTATGCAAAGATTATCCTTTTTCACAATGTTTGACAAAGCACAAATCATAAGTTCTTAAAATGTATAAAACACTTTAGCAACGAAGGATACTTTGGAGTTACTAAATACTTTGTATACATCTAGTGCATGCAAAGTATGACAAGAGTTTTCACATAGTAGTAATGAATCACAAGTGATTCATTTGATAAAAACGAGTAAAGTGAAACTTTATGAAATACACGATAATAACCGTATGTTTACTTGTATTCCGCCCCTAAAAGAGTATAAAAAGCAATTTGTTAGGGTTTTTATTGTAATATGTCGAAGTATTGTTTTTGTTACGAAGGATTGTTAGTCTTCGTAAGTTGTGTCTTCGAATGTAACGTTATATTTACTAAGGCATATTAACGAAACTTTAATGTCTAGTCCTTAGTATTTTATTATGCTTTTGTACGCCTATAAATAGGAGTCTGTAATAAGTGAGAAAGAGACTTTTTCACACACTTTACAGAGAATTCTATTATAATCTGTAAATCAGAAAGCATAATATGAGCTGATCAAAGATTATATTTACTCTCTTGTTCATCGTGATTCTTCTTTCTTAATTCTTACATAATTTGATCTTTAAACTCGATTACAAATCTCATCAATTGGTATCAGAGCAGGAATGCTTTCTGTGATCTGATTTTCATTTGATCAAAAAGGTTTTTGAATCCACTGTTTGATTCAAAAAGTTTCCATCCTTTTTGAATTTGAAATTTTCATCTAGATCTCAATCTAGGATTTGATTCTGCAAAATTTTTGTTAATCGAGTGTTCGTTGTGGAATTCTGAATTGAATTATACAATTTGATTTTCAAAATTCTCAAAAGTCAAGTTTCATCTTGAAGTTTTTGTCCGTACATCAATGGCGTCATTCAATCTTAATTCGATGACATCATTTTCTCATTTGCTTGGATCATCCACAAAAATTCCAATGCTTATTCCAGAATATTATGATCAATGGGCAGATCGTATGGAAGATTACTTGAACGGATTGGATGAAGAATTATGGAAGTGTATCACAGGAGAAGTCAATCAACCTGCACAAGTTCAGCCAATCGGTATATCTTCAAGCAGTTCTGAAGTTGATAATCAAACTGAATGTTTAAAACGTCTAGAGAAGAGATGCATGAGGGAATTAAGAGGTGCATTACCTCCTGTTGTGTACAATTATGTCAGAACTTGCAAAACAGCTAAAGAAATCTGGAACAATCTCAAAGACAAATTTCAAGGAAGTGAAAAGATGAAAATCACATCTGTGAAACAATGCCTGGTGGAACTCAAAGATTTTAAACAAAAAGAAAATGAGTCTATTGAAGCATACTATGATAGGTTCAACGAGTTAATCTATCGTTGTAATCGTTATAGTATAATCAGGTCATCAATGGAGTACAATTTGATATTTGTTATGGGACTTCGAAAGGAGTGGAGGAGTGTGAGTATGATGGTGAAAAATCAACAAAGTTTTGATACTTCGACATTGAATGACTTGTACAATCAATTGAAATCTCATGAAAATGAAGTTACTGAAATAGCTGAAGAAGCTACAGCAAGTCTTGGTGGTCCTTTGGCTCTAGTTTCAAAGGTCTCAGAAAGAGAGAATGAAAAATCGAAGACCGATGAAGAAGAAGGTTTTTTGATAAATTCTGATGATGAAGCTGTTGCTTTTTACTTAAACAATAGAGTAAAGAAATTTTTTAAGAAACCTTTTAATCTAAAGAAGTCATCAGATTCGAAGGGTAGCTTTGAGAACAAAAACAAACTAGATGAGAAGAAAATAGAAATGAAGACAGATTCGAAGAATGAGATGGAGAACATGAAAATGCTATTGAAAGGTGATACAAGGATCAATTGTCATTATTGTTATGGAGCAAATCATTTGGCTGTGGATTGTCTGTTGAGAAAGAAGGAAGAAAAGAAGAGTAAAACAAAAGATGAAGCTTACTACACAGAGAAACTGGAGGAAGTCAAGAAGAAAGCAAAGAATTTGTCATTGGTGGCTCATGGAGAAACTGAATCAGATGGCACATATCAAATATGTCTTCGGGTTCAAATGATGAAGAGATGAAAAATCCAACTCGTGGAGCCATGTATGCAAAAATGGAAGAGGATTCAGATGATGAACAGACTGACGAAGTGTGTGGGCGATGCTTCGTTTTGAAGTCTACTGACAAGTCGCCTATGACTACTAAGGTACGTAACATTCTTGAATCTTTTAACATTCCAGTTTCTGTATATAATTCTGAATTAGTATCTTTTGATGAAACTGTTATTTACTTTGATTCAATCGTTGTGTCTGCTAGCAATGAAGCCAAAAAGTTAAGTGATCAATTACTAGAGACAAGAAAAATGCTGGATACGAAAGTCACTAGAATTGATTACTTAGAATTGCAAGTTTCAAATATCATGGAGGATAGAGAAAAATTAGGAAAAGAAATAAATTTGTTGTTAGCCCAGAGAAATATCTTTTGTAATTCAGCAAAAAGATTATATGGAAAATTAACTGAGTTACATCATTCATGTGAAATTAGTAAGGAACAACATAGAAAATTACTACCTTTTTTAGCTTATGATAGAGCTAAGGTTGATAGTATTTCATATGATTGTGAAAAAGAAATTTCTGATTTTAACAAAATCCCAGATGATAGATTTAGATATGGAATTGCAAAAGTCGAAGATTATCTTGATGCTGTTGATTTAGTAAAAATTGTAAATGAAACCTTAACTAAATCAGAACAACTTCGAATTTTGAAAAAGACTGAGAATTCTACATCTAATAGTGAAACTAATATTGCTGATATTGTAGATAATTCTGATAATATTAGTGAAATTAGTGATTTAGAAGATGTAGATTGTTCACAGTTATCTGTCATAAATGTTGCAAATTCATTTAAAGGGAAAGAAAAATGTGAAGATTTATTAATGAAAATTGAAACTGATAAACCCTCAACTTCGAAAGTTTGTGATATGGAGTTTGTGGAAATACATGAGAGTCAAACGGATGATAGTGACAATGAGGAGGAAAATTCAAATGAGAAGCCAATTCAAAAGACGAAAGAAATTGAAATTCCTCGAGTGGTTGTTGATCAAGTCTATTTGGATACACAAGAATTTGAGAAAATTCTTAGTGAAAAAGGTGCTCATTTTCTTGAATCGAACACTGTTGTTTATCCAATCTTCAAATGCACTGATGATGTTGTGTTTCCAAATCAAGTCTTCGTAACAACAGGGAATGTTGAAAATGTAAAACCTGAATTCAAAAAGATGGTGGAAGAAGACAATAAGCAAACGTCAAATGAAGGATTCTTTTCAAATCAAAGTACAATTGAGAATAATCTTACAAAGAATTTATATAAATTTCAACATCATAAACCAAAAAGAGTTTGGATTGAAAAATCAAAAGTGGAAAAGAAGGAAATTGTTTCAAATGCAAATATGTTTTCAAAACAAGAAAGTGTTAAAAATGATGTTAAAACAATTAACAAAGAAATAAAACTAAATTCAAAAGAATTTAAAGCTCAAGTTGAAAATTTTCAAAGGAGAATAATATTTCAAAACGTCAAGCAAGAAAAACAATTTTTTGGCAAACTGTTGAACCATCAAAAATGAGATCAACAAATTTTTCAAAAAGAAGAAAAGTTTTTAAAGAAAAATCTCAAATTTTTGAAGAGAAAAGTGCTTCGTTTTCAAATAAAAATTCAAAAGTTTCAAAAGAAATAAAATCTACATTACCAAGAATTTTTTTTCAGAAAAAGGTTGGAAATCAAATTTCAAAGGTTCAAAGCAAGACATCTTATCATGAATCATATCTTTCAAAACCAAAAGTTGATTATGTTCCAAATTCAGCAAAATGTTATAATCCTCTGAAGAAACAAGCTGACAATGTTTCATATGCAAAAGGTATAACAACAAAGAGAAATATTGATCATTGGTTGGAAGGAAAAGGAAAAATGTATCAATCAAGTAAATATTCGAAAGAACAGATAAAAGAAGCATATGATAAATATGCCAATCCTTCAACAAATGGAAGTTCATCATCCAAAGAGTCAAATATATCAGTTAAAGTTTGGCAGCCAGTCACAAAAGCAAAAAGAAAAGAATCACAAACTCAAGATGCGAAGGGTGAAGTTAGTGAAAATTTGAAAATAATAAAAACTCATATATCTGACCCTTCGAATGAAAATGTTAGATTTATTAACAATTTCAAAAACAAAGTATATGATTGGATTAATGGTTGTAACTTACAACTGAATCATAAACCTAATATGAATGGACCCAACAAAGCTTGGGTACCTAAATTTTTCCAATGATTGCAGGTACTTTGTGACGAGCAATATGATAACAAGTGGTACATTGATAGCGGTTACTCACGTCACATGACTGGGAAGAAGGAAAACTTGCGTGATTTTCAAAGCCTAGAAAATGGAGGAGTGGTTAAGTTTGGTAATAATCACAAATGCAAAGTCAAGGGTTATGGGAAAATAACGAATGGAAATTTCACTATAAATAGAGTTGCATTTGTTGAAGGTTTGCAACACAACTTGATAAGTGTTTCACAACTAGTTGTGGGTACTGGCAATCAAGTTCTTTTTAATGAAGAAGGAAGTGTTATTTCGAATATCAAGACTAAGGAAGTGTTACTGAAGTCAAAAAGAAAAGGTGACATGTTTACTTTGGATATTGTTCCTATTGTAGGCAAACCTGTTGTGTGTCTACTTTCGAAGGCTGCTGCTGATGTTAGCTGGTTATGGCATAGGAGATTATCACATCTCAATTTTCGAAACATCAACAAAGTTGTCATACAAGATCTGGTAAGAGGTTTACCTATTCTTAAATATGATAATGACAGTTTGTGTGCAGCTTACAAAGTAGGAAAACAACATAAACAAGGTCATCCAATCACAATAGATTCGAAGATTGTTGAACCCCTTGAACTCCTACATATAGATTTATGTGGTCCTTCAACAGTTGCTACTCTTAACAAGAAAAGGTACATTTTGGTAATAGTAGATGATTTTTCAAGATTCACATGGGTTTATTTTCTCAGGTTAAAATCCGAAGTTCCACAAGTGATGATTGATTTTATAAAAAAGATGGAAGTTTCATTGAGAAAGACAGTTTGAAAAATTAAAAGTGATCATGGAACTGAATTCAAAAATCATGTCTTCGATACATTTCTGGTGGAAAAAGGAATTTCGCATAATTTTTCATCCCCTTATACACCACAACAAAATGGTGTAGTTGAAAGAAGAAATCGATCATTATGTGAAGCTGCAAGAACAATGTTGGCTTTTTCGAATCTACCTCAATATCTTTGGGCTGAAGCTGTTTCAACAACATGTTTTACTCAAAATCGATCATTCATTCATCGACGGTTTAATGTTACTCCTTATGAAATCATCAATAATCGAAAACCTAATGTCAAATTTTTCCATGTTTTTGGATGCAGGTGTTTTATAATGAATCTCAAGGATAATCTTTCGAAGTTTCAAACAAAAGCGGATGAAGGAATTTTCTTGGGATATTCACACAATTCAGTTGCTTATAGAGTATTAAATAAGCGAACTCGCAAAGTGGAAGAAACTTTTAATTTGACATTTGATGATCATTATATTAAAAAGTCAAATCATAAATTTGTGAATTATCCTATTTTGCAAAATTCTTCAAATATAAATGATTCAATTGAAATGAATGATGTTGATTATGATTCGATTTTTGGTATTTCAGATCAAGCAAGTGATGCAGAAAGAAATGCAACTGATAATCAAATATCAGACAATTCGAAGTATAACAATGATTCAACTTCCAATTTGAATCAATACCCAAATGAACAAACTGATGATCCAGTGGAGGGGGAGCACTTGGAATCAAATACTTTTGTTGAGGGGGAGTGTTATAGTGAAAGAGATACCATGTCAACAAATGTTAGTGTCAAAGAGGAGCAAATTATTCAAGAAGAACCGATCAATGAACCAGAGAAAAATATCGAAACGGAGTCAATCATCGAGGGGGAGCATATACTAGAGAATGATCCAATTCTTGAAGAAGAACATTTTGATGATGCTGATGATTCTATTTCTATAAATGGATCAGAAACAGATGTAATGTGCGAAGATGCACTTTTGGATTTTGATCCTAATTATCCACCATTGGATAAATGGACAAGAAATCATCCAAAGGATCAGATTATTGGTGATCCACAAGCAGGAATCATGACGAGAGCACAACTTCATGCACGAAATGAGGTACTGAACAATCATCAAGAGTATTGCATGTTTAATGTTTTTATTTCCAAAATTGAACCAAAGACAGTTAAGATTGCAATGGAACACTCTGATTGGGTTGTTGCTATGCAAGCTGAATTGTCTGAATTCGAAAGAAACAAGGTTTGGAGATTAATTCCAAAACCTGATATGTGTCAATTGTTGGACTTAAATGGATTTATAAAAATAAAACTGACAAAGATGGCAACATTATTCGAAATAAGGCCATACTTGTTGTAAAAGGATATTCTCAACAAGAAGGAATTGATTACGAAGAAACATTTGCCCCTGTCGCAAGACTCGAGGCTGTTCGTATTTTTCTGGCTTTTGCAGCTCATAAAGATTTTGATGTCTATCAAATGGATGTCAAGTGTGCATTCTTAAATGGAGAACTTGAAGAAACGGTATATGTTGAACAACCTCCAGGTTTTGTAAACTCAGAGCATCCTGATCATGTTTATATTTTAGATAAAGTTGTATCTGGGTTAAAACAAGCACCAAGAGCATGGTATGCAACTCTTACATCATTTTTGAAACAATCTAAATTTAAACAAGGTTCAGTTGATCCCACTTTATTTCGAAAGAAAATTGGAAATCATCTGATGCTTGTTCAAATTTATGTTGATGATATAATTTTTGGCTCAACTGACCCTGTTTTATCTAAAGAATTCGAAGATTTGATGAAAAGCAAATTTGAAATAAGTATGATGGGCAAAATTAACAACTTTTTGGGTTTAAATATTAGACAAAACAGGGAAGGTATATTCATCAATTAAAAGAAATATACGAGGAATTTGTTGGAAAAGTTTGGAATGAAAAATAGCACAAGGTTACGAATACCAATGGCAACGGGCATAAAGCTAACTCCTTCGTTAGATAAATCTGTTGTTGATCTTACTTTATATCGAAGCATGATTGGGTCTTTATTGTATTTAACTGCAAGTAGACCTGATATTATGTACTCGGTTTGTAATTGTGCTAGGTATCAATCAAATCCACGAGAACCACATCTCACAGCAGTAAAGAATATTTTCAGATACTTGAAAGGCACTACTTCGTTAGGTTTGTGGTATCCTTCGAAAACAGGGTTCTTTGTACAAGATTATTCAGATGCAGATCTTGGAGGATGTAGTCTTGATTGTAAAAGCACAATTGGTGGGTGTCAATTGCTAGATGGAAAGCTGGTCAGCTGGCAATCGAAGAAGCAAACATGCGTATCAATATCAACTGCTGAAGCTGAATATGTTGTTGCAGCTGCGTGTACATCACATTCAAAGTCAATTAAGAGATTATGCAATTAATATGAAAAAGATCCCTTTATATTGTGATTCACAAAGTGCAATAAGAATTTGTCATAATCCTGTGCAGCATTCAAAGACAAAGCACATTGCTCTTCGATATCATTTCATCAAAGATCATGTTGAAGAAGCAAATATTGAAGTTCATTTTGTAAAAACAACGGATCAATTGGCAGATATTTTTACAAAAGCGTTGGATGAAAAAGCGTTTCTTCGGATATTAGATAGATTGGGAATGATTGATGGAAATTCTCTTCATACCGCTAAAAACGAAGAATGATGGTCTGAATCATTTGGTGAATGGATGGAAAGAATGATTAAGTGTTCAGAGGTTACTGTTCATGGTCAACACTTTGAACGCTTCGCATTCAGAAGTTTTTAACAAATAATCAAAGGTTACTGTTCAGGTCAACGCTTCGAACGCTTCGTATTCGGAAATTTTCAACACAATTCAACTAAGGTTAGAATTTTTTTTTGATTGTTTAAATTTTTATGAAAAACCTGAAAAATCAAAAATACAAAAAGATTTTATTTTTTTATATTTTTACTTTTGAAAAAAAATCAAAAATACAAAAAGATTTTTTTTTTGTTTTTAATTTTGAAAAATTCAAAAATCACAAAAATATTTTTGTTTTGTATATTCCTTAAACTGTGTGTGCTGAGAATTCAATACAGGAATACAATGTGAAGAGGTCATACATTTGTGTTTCTATGGGAAGGTATTAAATTTCTTTTACAAATTAGTTAGGATGTCCCTAGAAGCATGCTGTTGTATGTAGACCAAAAAGCCTCAACTTGACTCTATGGGTGAAACGAAAGCCTTAATGACATTTTCACATGAAAATTTCTTCCCAAAAAGGCTTATATTCGCATAAGTCAAAACGAGCTACCTTACTCTTCTCAAATGAGTTAAGAGTTTTCTGTTTTGTCCAAATATAACAGAGGTACACTTCGATTCTTAACCAATCTTTTTAAACCAAACAATTCTTACATTCCAAATACTCAAAGATTTGTCCTTGAGGTTTTTGATCAAACCAATCAAAACCTAGACAAATCACAACTCTGTGTTTATGATCTAATATCATGAGTCCGTGATAGAAGTGAAACCTAAAATTTCATAAACCTTAAGGAATTGACAGGGAACAATGTTCCATATCTTACGAAGCTTTTGC
The DNA here is from genome assembly GCF_002870075.4 of Lactuca sativa. Taxonomy (NCBI): domain Eukaryota; kingdom Viridiplantae; phylum Streptophyta; class Magnoliopsida; order Asterales; family Asteraceae; genus Lactuca; species Lactuca sativa. The sequence continues at coordinate 63,818,211 of NC_056626.2, read as the reverse complement.
TTCAGTACCTTTTATACTCCAAATCATATTCATTTCTTTTGAGTGATCTTAATCAAACATTCGAAAACTACGATGTTTGTTCCCAAATAGATCCAGCATAAATTTTTTTTGAATATGATTTCCGTGTGAGTATATTTTCAAAATCTTCGTTACTTTAAATATCATTCGCAACCAAGTTGTCACTGACTACACTGGTCATACAACTAATTTTGTTTACAATTACTCACCTTATTTTAAGGTTGATATGTAACACAATTTACAAGTTATCGATTGTATTTCACGGGAAACCACACAAGTTGTTAATTATCTCTCTTGATAATTTTCGAAGATATCTTTGCCTGGGATAAAATTGTTTTTATGTCAAAGAAATTGTTGACATCACAAGTTTTCAAAAGTTTTTTTTCTTGCTTCTCATCTAATTTCTTTTGGCACACAGCACACACGAAATCCTTGAGGTTTGAGTAACACCAACTTAAACTGATGAGTTTGAAAATCTGGCAAATGACTTCGCTTTTTAAACCCCAAAGTGAAAGAGCCTGACCTCAATTCCGAAGGCATCCGACGGTTACAATTCTTTTGGGGAACACCAAACGGTCCTATCTCTTGATGACGTATGATGTAGGATAAGCGTGTAAGGCATGTTGACAGTTACGATTGTTACTTTTTGATGAGTGCATTCCGGGTTTCAAGGTGCCATGTCAGCAAGCATTTAATGCATCCCGCTTCAAATTCAAAATTCTAGGGTTACATATAAAAGGGCAAATTACAACTTCATAATCTTTTACGCGATCAAACTTTCAGAAAAACAAAAACTCTCTGAGCAATTCATCTTCTTCACAAAGTTCTTTCTTCAACTCATCTACAATGGCAGCTACTTCATCACCAACAACAGACGAGGTCATCAGTGTTCCAATCTTGGAGATTCAGGGTTCAAACTATCAAGTAGAATCGGATTTGTCGAAATATCCGGAAGAACTACAAATGCTAGTGGTTGCTTTACAGAACTTTGTTCTGTCTAAAGCCATGTTCCAATCATTTGTTGCACCAATGTCATGGTTATCGAAGGCAGGTTCTACAGCTTCCTACAACAAAGAAACTGGATGTGTGGAATTCACCATGGTTACAGACACAAGAATTAGGGTTTCCAAAAGATTGTTTTGCAAGATTTTGGGAATTCCAAATTCCGGTCCATACGATGAACTCACGTCTTCGCAAGTGGTATACATGTTCAATGAGATGGGTCACCAACCTCCATTGACACGTATAAGTGATTTCAAAAAGTCGGGGCTACCAACTATTTGGAACTTTTTATTTGGCATCTTCCTCAGATGTCTTACTGGAAGAACGGTGGGGTTAGATAAAGGAAGAATGGAGGTATACGCAATGGTTGCAGGGCTATACTATGACTTACAGGTGGATTACTCTGAGCAGTTGTGGACAAAGTTTATTACAAGCATTTCGAAGACGAGTGCCAAACAAGGAATTTCTTCTGCCAGATATTGGAGTTTGATTGTCCAATATGTATATCAGAAGGAAAAGATTGAGGTACCGGATTACGAAGAAAAAGATGTATTCCACATGTACGGGAGTCCGAAGGAAGTACATGACGATCCGGCAATTTTTACCTCAGTAGCTACAATTCCAGATGCAATGTTAAAGAAGGTGGATCCTACGAACAACGTGTTGGTGTCATACTTACAATCAATTGACACAACAATTGTGACGGGGATATTACAACAAGAAGCAAAGAAGAAGTCGAAAAAGTCCAAAAAGACAGAAGATGACTCTTCGGAAAAAGGGGTGAAAGATGAACAACAGCATCAGGCACTAATTGTTTCTTCTACAGCTGTCGAAGAGGTGTCTCCGGTCTTGACATCAGTTGCTGATACACCGGTAATTGAAGCCTCTCCATCAAAGGAAACGATTCCTTCGAAAACGGGGGTTTTTCGAAGAATCAAGATAAAGCGAAAATCTCAATTGGTGAAGAAAACGCAGGTTACTCACCAAGGGGTTACAGTTCGTGAAGTTCCAGCTCCTGTGTCTCCATCTTCGAAAAAGAGAAGGGCTGAAGAAATGGCTAAGTTTGTGAAGAAAACTAAACATGTCGAAGAAGAAGAGCGTGTGCCTGAGACTCCTGAAGATAATATTCCAAAAGAAGTCGAAATCTTTCAATCTACTGAGATTTCGAAACCTGCTGACGTCAAGATTCTTGAATCAACGACTCTACCACAGGTTACTTCAACCACCGATTCTCCTACATTTCAATCTATCATGGATCAACCTTGCACCACCATCTTCTCAACACAATCCACTAAACCACCAAATCCCTCCTCACCTATTGCTGAAACAATGGCAATTGATGAAGAAACAGACAACGAAGGGTTTGGAGGAACTTTCGAAGACCTTTCTTTTGATAAAGTAGAAGAGGATTTTCCGGATCATATGCTAATGACGATGAAGCAGTTCAAGATTTTGAATTCAAAATTGAATTCAATCTTGCAATCTCAAGAGGATATCGGAAGTGCTGGAATCAATCTTTTGGAAGTTGATTCTTTGATGAAAGAAATGGAAAACAGGCTGCTATCGAAGACTTCAGGGCTCATTCGTGATTCAGAAAGCCGGATTCTTGAGAAGACTGATCAGTCTGATAGTTCTACTGAGAATAGAATCAATTCTCTTAGAACTGATTTCCTGAAGGAAGTGAAAGATTTGAAGATGGTTACGAAGGAGCGTCATGTGCTTTTCGTACAGGAGGTGAAAAAGGTTAGAGAGGATGTGAATATGCAGATTAGAGAACTTCGGGAAGAAATGACGAAGGAAGTTCAAAATATTCAACAGGGGTATGACTCCGCACATCAGAAGATTGACATCATTTGTGATGCAGTTGTTCAGTGTCTCAAAATGTTTGAATAGCTCAACCCACAGATGATCTCTCTTTCAGCAACTGAAGTTCATCATTTTGGAGAGTTGGTGAATCTCCTGAAGGAACTCAAAGAAATCTCTTCGAAATCCTCTTCTCCGATTATCTCTCAAGAATTTCTTTCTTAGAAATTTCTTCATTTTGAAGCCATTCTTCAAAAACATCTTACTCCATTGCTTCGAATCTCGAGCCTTTTGCCAAATGTATCAGATGCCCCGCCTGCTGTCACAGGGGTGTAAGGAGGAGAAAAGAGTGTTCAAGCAAAAGCTGGGGAAAATGAGAAGATTGCTGAAGATTCGAAGGTGGTTGGAAAACTTTATCCTTCAAAAGTTGTGGTCAAGCCAACAAGTGTTTCAGCTGCTCCAGTCATCTCGACTGTGACTACAACTATTCCAATATCAAGACCTATTACAAAAGGAATTGTTATTGAGAATATAGCTCCTTCGAATGTTTCTTTATCAAAGAGTGCAGCACCTTCGAATGTGAAAGACAAAGGAAAAGGAGTCTTGATTGAGAAGACAAACAAAGAAAAGAAAGATGAAGTGGAACGAATGAGGCATGTGGAGAGCATTATGCGACAAAGAGCTCTTGAAGGTTCGAATGTCGATAAGGGAGATCCTTCGAAAGTTTTCAACTATGAAACTATCGAATCAAGGGTAATGTTTGACCATATGTACTCTTTTGAGAAGATTCCTAAGAAGAGTTATGTGGTGACAGACACTGATTATGGGCAACTCGACTTTCCAATCAATGAAATGATGTTTGTCATGCCACAGTTTAAAGCAGAGTCAAAGAATATGGATGTCGAAGAAGGAAAGAAGATGAAAATTCGATTTCATGCTGTGTTAGCTAAAGCTCAAGAAGAAGTCTGGTACTTGGAGAAGATTAAGAAGGTGATATCCATAAAAAGGGATGTCATTTTCGAAGGAAAGTTTCAAAACTTGAAGTATGTTGTGACAAGGGCAAGTGGGAAGATACAAGATTTCACTATAGCTGACTTTCCGTTGATGAACACTTACGATCTCATCAATGTTGCACTGATTCTCAAAGACAAGTCCTTTTCTTACCTCCAAGAAACAGAACCTGATGTCTTTAGTCTTGGGTGTAGGCATATAAAAGTTTTCTTGGAAAATTATTTCGAATGCCTAGCTCAAACTGATATCGAGCTTGCTACTGTCAAAGGCATCGACATCACTGCTCCAATGGCTCCTACGAAGAAGCAGGTGGAGTTGAAGAAATACGAAGATGGAGAAATCTATTTAAAGCCATTGGGGATAGTCTTCGCTGGAAAAGACAAAGCTGGAAGGGCCAAGAGATTCTTGTTTCAAACCTCTTAAGTGGAAAGATATACAAACTCGCAATATACGAACTTAATTGTTCGTATGAATCATTGCAAGAAGAATTCAGAAGGATACAAGAAGGAGATTAAAAAAGTTATCTCTTGGTACATGGAAATTCGAAGAGTGCTGATGTATGCTGTACAACTACTTACTTCATGAAGACTTCGACCTTTATTCCAAAGGGGGAGATTGTTAGTGTTTTTATTGTAATATGTCGAAGTATTGTTTTTGTTACGAAGGATTGTTAGTCTTCGTAAGTTGTGTCTTCGAATGTAACGTTATATTTACTAAGGCATATTAACAAAACTTTAATGTCTAGTCCTTAGTATTTTATTATGCTTTTGTACGCCTATAAATAGGAGTCTGTACTAAGTGAGAAAGAGACTTTTTCACACACTTTACAGAGAATTCTGTTATACTCTGTAAATCAGAAAGCATAATATGAGCTGATCAAAGATTATATTTACTCTCTTGTTCATCGTGATTCTTCTTTCTTAATTCTTACAAAATTTGATCTTTAAACTCGATTACAAATCTCATCACATTTAAAACGTATTTAACGTGTGTTTGTAGGGGTATGAACTCACTTGATAGATTGAAGAAGGTGTGACGAAAACCGAGCAGAACTTTGACTTGAAAAAGCGGATTTTCTCGGGATTCTCGGGAATCTCAGGAGCGTAAAACTTCCTTTGGGGCTTGAGTATGAGAATCGGGGCTTCGGGATAATTATTGCACGGAAAACGAGGCAAAACGCAAGAAAAATGAGAGAAAATGAGCAAGTTTCCCTGGAACCCTCGCATCCCTTTTATAGGGGCTGAGAGGCCTCGGTACGCTGGGCGTACGAGGTTACGCGGGGCGTACTCGTGCGTCATGCGTGACCGAGTCCTCGACTGCCTCGGCTTTGGATGGGACGGGGCATAGTCTCGCATAGGGGTGACGTGGACGAACCGGAGCCTAGTCCTTGAGTACGCTGGGCGTACGAGGGTACGCCGCGCGTAACTCGGATGGACCCGGTGACTCACCCTTCGGATAATACCGATTTTTGGATTAAATTTATATATTAATTATTTATCAAACTTCAAAAATTCATAACTCCTTCATACGAACTCCGTTTTTGACGTTCTTTATATCCACGCATAGGTGAGACTACGCTCTACAACTTTCGTTTAGATTCCATCGGCAAATTTTGAAATTATGTTTATTATTTATTTTTAAAAGGTTGGGGTAAGAAAAGTTCGTTAATAATTCATAACTTTTTCATACGGCGTCAGATTTGGGCGTTCTTTTTATGTATGTTTGCAGTTTAATGATATCTACGACTTTCATTTAGACACCTAAGGTCAAAAAGTATTTTATCGAAACTTCGTGTTTTGACGTATATCCGTATTGCCGGTTTTTGTCGGAAAACTTAGAATGGTCATAACTTCTTCGTTATAACTCGGATTTTAGTGTTCTTTATATGTTTGGAAACCTTAAGACGTTATCTACTACATAGTGTAATCCAAACAGAGCTTTTGAATATTTCATTTTTCGATGATATTCTTATTACTTTACAAAGAGGTTACAAGACTCGATTTTAATGACCTGAAATATCGGGTTGTTACAGACATGTAAGTAAGAAATGCATAGGCCAAATCCAAAAGGATGGAGTCTTGGAGTTATTTGACCTAAAGTCGGATGATAGTTGTGAATCTTGTCTACTTGGAAAAATGTCAAAATCACCCTTCACTGGTTCTTATGCTAATGGTGAAGGTTTGTTGGATCTGGTACACACGAATGTGTGTGGACCTTTCAGAACCACCACAAGGGATGTTAACCACTTCTATGTGACTTTTATTGGTGATTTTAGTAGATATGGATATGTCTACTTAATCAAGCATAAGTCAGAAACCATTGAAAAGTTTAAAGAGTTTAAGCAGAAAGTGGAGAAGCAATTATGTAGGAAAATTAAGATGCTTCGATCCGATCGAGGTGGTGAGTATCTTAGTACAGAGTTCCTTGACACCTCCTAGGACACCACAACTTAATAGTGTGGCTGAGAGGTGTAATCGAACCTTGCTGGACATGGTTCATTCCATGATGAGTCGAGCTTCGCTACCAATCTCATTTTGGGGGTATGCCTTAGAGACTGCCGCCCATATTCTTAATCTAGTCCCTACCAAAAAGGTTGCCAAAAAACCTCACGAGATGTGGACTAGGAAAGTTCCAAATCTGGACCACATTAAGATTTAGGGTTGCGAGGCTTTTGTGAGGCGCGAGACTCACGATAAGCTCAAACCTCGAAGTGAAAGGTGTATTTTCATCGGCTACCCACATAAATCCTTTGGTTAATTACCTCTTTTACAGACCCAATGATAATATGGTGTTTTTAGCAAGGAGAGGAGTCTTGAGAGAGAGAGAGAGAGAGAGAAAGAGAGAGAGAGAGAGAGAGAGAGAGAGAGTTCATAAGCCAAGGAAACAGTCGAAGGCAAATTGACCTTGACGAAATTCAAGAGTCAAGTGGTGAAGGAACCTCAAACCCTAGCAATTAACCTGAGGAGGAAACTCCTATTGATCCGACTGATGAGTCTATACCTCTGAGGTGTTCCACAAGAGTTAGGAATGCACCTGAGCATTACTATGGTTTCCATATTACTACGGAAGGTGATACACTTATCAGTGATAAAAACACTAATAGGTCTGGATGAACCTAACAGCTACACGAAAGCCATGGCAGGCCCTGAGGCTGCTAAATGGAAAGAGGCTATGGACAGCGAGATACAATCCTTGTATGGCAATCAAGTTTGGAACATGGTTGACAATGTACCGGGTCGGAAGACCGTTGGGTGAAAATGGATCTTCAAGAAGAAGACCAATATGGATGGTAAGGTAAAAACTTATAAGGCGCGACTGGTTGCAAAGGGCTTTTCTCAAACACCGGGAGTTGATTATGATGAGAACTTTTCACCAGTAGCACGGATTAAGTCTATTAGGGTTATGTTAGCCATTGCTGCATTTCATGAATATGAAATATGGCAAATGGATGTCAAAACCGCTTTCCTTAATGGAAAGTTGGCTGATGATGTTTACATGAGTCAGCCAGAGGGTTTTGTCAGCACAGAGTACCCTAATAGAGTGTGTAAGCTTGATAATTCCATTTATGGATTGAAACAAGCACCTCGCAGATGGAATCTTTGTTTCGATGAGAAAGTCAAAGAGTTTGGGTTTTCGAGGAGCGAAGATGAATCTTGTGTATATGTCAAGGCTAGTCGGAGTGTAGTTAGCTTTTTGGTACTATATGTGGATGACATACTACTCATGGGAAATGACATCCCAACTTTGTAGGAGGTTAAGTCCTAGCTTGGGAAGTGTTTCACTATTAAGGACCTTAGAGAAGCTGCCTATATCCTAGGGATAAGGATTTTGAGAGACAAGAGTAAAAGACTAATTGGACTTAGTCAGAGTACCTACTTGGATAAGGTGCTGAATAAGTTCAGCATGCAGAATTCCAAGAAAGGAGAGTTAACTATCCAGAGTAACGTCAGATTGAGTAAGACTTAGAGCCTGAGTACAGAGGCTGAGATAGCTGAGATGAGTCGAGTACCATATGCTTCTGTTGTAGGATCGATCATGTATGCTATGATTTGTACTCGTCCTGATGTGGCCTTCGCATTGATCATGGTCAGCAGATATCAGAGGAACCCTGGCAAGGCTCACTGGACTACGGTAAAGAACATTCTCAAGTACCGACGGAGGACTAAGGACTGGGTCCTTACTCTCGATGGGAGTGATGACTTGAGAGTAGTAGGGTATAGTGATGCTAGCTTCCAGACTGATAGGGATAATTTCCACTCTCAGTCAGGCTGGGTCTTTACATTAAATGGAGGAGAAGTTACTTGGAAAAGTTCAAAGCAGGAGATAGTGGCTGATTCAACTTGCGAATCGGAGTATATAGCAACAAGCGAGGCAGTGAAGAAGGATATATGGCTAAAGAGCTTCACTAGAGACCTTGGAGTTGTAACGACTATAAAGGAGCATACGGAGGTTTTCTGTGATAGTGAAAGTGCAGTTGCCTTAGCCAAGGAACCAAGGGATCACAAAAGATCCAGACACATCGACAGAAAATACCATTTCATCATACATCGAATAGAAGAAGGACTCGTCGTGGCAAAGTTGGCAGCATCATGAGAACCTAACAAATCCCCTCACGAATGGACTGGGTAGGGCTAAGCATCTCCAGCATGCAAGGCACATAGGGCTGAAGGATGATATTACTTTTAGTAGTTAGATGGCTTTGAAATTTGTAAAGTGTAATTAACATTTGATGATACATAAAAGTTGTTTATTTATAAGTATAAGTGTTGCTATCTTTTGTCAATCATTTACTATCATTTCATTTTGCATGTTTTGACTTCCAGAATAATTATGTTATGGTATGTCATATTATTCAGATTCTCCATAGTCGGTCATATGTTGGAAGTAGATATGAATCAAGATTGTCATGAGTTGGCTTGTAGATGTCTAAGTTGTTGGACATAGCAAGAGGTGCTACAACACTAATGAGTGCTCATAAGTTCTGAGTATTGGATTCAACCCATGCTCACTTGTATCACTTCATGGAATTTATCTCGTGTGATCGTGAGACGATAATATCATATAAGTCTTGAAACCTAGAGATATGAGTTGTTGACTATGAGTTAGTTATACATTGACTGTACGAAAACGCATTGGTAACTCGATGTTATAAAACGTGCCTTTGTGTATAATTCAACAAGTAGTAGAGCAAGCATATGAGTCGAAGTTTATCTGTTCCTTCTTGGATTAGAAGCGATATCTAGTCCCCTCGAAGATTTTGTTTTGACCTATGTACCGGGCCCGGTCAGAACTAAATTGATGTGTTCAATTAATTTCTATGTCAAACAAATCGGAAATTAGGAAACAAACCATTGGACAATAAGTAAGACATTGTTCCATGTATTTGTCTGGCTGATATCTAGAACATAGGATTATATGATCAATTATCTTAAATGGCGTATCATCATCATCTCAGTTCCGCGAGACCTTGAAAGAGCTACGATTGCTGATCGGTTCCTGAAGTCATTCTTGTAGATATAGCTATTAAACTTATCCAAGTGGGAGACTGTTGGATTAGGTGTCTAAGTTCATAACTATTTCTGGATTGTACTTGACCCGGTTGGCATGGTCCATTTGTGTTGCATGGCATTGCAACACTTGGATAGAATAAATGAGAGAAAGGACACTTAAGGATTATTAATATACTATAAGTTCTAATGTATTAATAATATTATTTAATTAGCTTGGATCAAAGAATTAATTTGGAATTAATTAAGTGATCAAAAAGAGACTAATTAAATATATGGGGTTGAGTGTGTAAAAAATCCATTCTTGTATAATGGGCTAATGATCCATGGTTTATATGAATTGGGCTAAACCCATAAGTTGCTCCATGGATAGTCCATGGGAGTTATAAACCCATGGATCATGGAATATGGAAAGCCATGAAAATTATGGTTTACATGGTGTAACCCTACTTGTGTCACAACTATATAAAGACCCCATGTCTAGCAAAATCGGCCACTACAAGAAAGTGTAAGAGGGCTAGCCAAAATTTGAGTGTAAGTGAACTTCTCTTAAGGTTATTCCAAGTGTTGTGTGATACATTTGAGGAATCACACTTGAGGTGCTAGGCTCACAAGGTTCTTAAGGAATCCAAACAACAAAAGTTATGTACTTGAACTAGCTATTATGTTTAAAAGTTTCCCCATGCCATGCTAGTTAGGTTAATAACCTTGGAAATCAAATTTACATGTATCTTTGTAAAACATAGATGCATGGTTTCTAGGGTTGTATGTACACCTTAGGAGTGTTAGAATGCTCAAAACCCTTCACCTTCAACATATGAATATTTGTTAAGTTGGATTTAATAGAAGTCTGCAGTGAGACTTTTGTTAAGTTAGATACTGGAGAGGGTGCAATAGTCACTTTTTACAAGACATTTGATTTGGGAGGTAAGTCAGGTCCTTTTAAGTTTAAATCTTCATCTGCGTCTGATCTTAATCCATGATATATGTTTCATTCTCTAAGAGTCTCATTGTTTATGAGATAATATCTTTAATGACACAGTTTTTGCTTAACACACAAAGTTTTCCAAAATGACATTGAATCTCTTCAGGATAGGTCTTGTCATTGATTGGGAAATGAAAGGTCTTATCAAGTGGGACATAGGGATGTTCGACATCAAACTAAGATGGAGATTTATCTCTGGTATTGTATCCATTTGATAACCCTAATTATAAGTATTGTCTACAGACCCATTATTGACTGATTTTCAATTGTTTCAGTTTCATTAAAGAGTTTTTCTATTAATTTATTTAAGTGTACAATTTTATCCCCAACTAAATCCTGTTGATTGAAAGCAACATCTAACTAAGTTTCACTAAGAAAACTAGCATCTTTTTCTAGTTTCAAGTCTGCTTATAACATAGTGACCTTAAGCTTCTTGTCTTCTAGTCTTCCTCTCAAGTGATACAACTCTTGGGTCGCTATGTTCTTTTTATCTAAGGATTTGTTATAATCGGAAAGTATGTCATTACACGTTTGAGTACATTTTTCTTGCTGAGGTTCACAATCATGCATGTTATAATTTTTTGATTGAATCATAAATTTACATGTTCGATGATGCTGATGCTCCTTTCCTTTGCCATGAAGCAGTTGTTTTTCTTCAGCTTTTTAGTATTCTCCTTTTTCTTTACAGCCAGACACAACATGAATTGTTTCCTCTTATTGTCATTGTCTTCATTTTCAACTCCCAAAGACCATTCTTGATGGTCTCTCCTTACTTGTGCCACAAATGCTTTCTCAACCCTTTCTTTGTCTTTAACTTCTTGAGATTGTAAGATATAATGCTTTTTTCACAATGTTTGCTTTGCAGTCTCTTGCGAAGTGATTTTCCTTGTGACACTTATGGATATGAGAGTTCTGTCATTCTTCTCTTCGGTACCATTTGTAGTATATGGTGATTTGTCTTCTTTTGATGCTTCAATGGAGTTTATGAGCATCAAATATTTTTTTTGAGATTGCGGTTGAACTTGTGAATTTCTAGGAGATTTGGAGGGATGAAGATAGTGTTGATAGGATTTGTTTTGAGGATTGTAGTTGTAGTCAAAAGGAGGTCTGGTGAACTATTGATTTTTACGATAGTTGGGTGGAGGGAGTCTGTTGAACTGTTGGCTGACAAGGGCTAATGTGTGTTGAAAAGCTTCTTCGTCATCAGGTTGCATTTTTGGTTCATATGAATGCAGTGTGTCATCATATGAGATTTGGTATGATGACTCTCCGGTATGATGATACTGTGGAGATCGATTGACTGACAGCGATGAGTAGGCGACCAAACCATGTGGTCTACTTAGATCCATGCAATCTTTCATCACCATAGACTCTTGAGCTTGTAATTCACCGTAGAGCTTGTACAATGATATAGTTTTGATCTTTTTGTCACCTTGAACTATCATATTTTCCATGGTCCACTGCTTTCCTAAACTATTTAGGAACTGTAGGTTTGTTTCATGATCACTTTTAGTGATGTTTTCATTTGATAGTTTGGTGACGATGTGGTTGAATCTTTTGAAGGAATCATCAAGACTTTCACCAGGTAGAGCTTGCTAAGTTCCATCATAAAGATTTTTAAGAGCATCCCACATTTCTTTTGCTGATTTACTGGTTAATAATGAGATCGAAAATGTCAGGAGGAGCACCATAGGAGATTTCATAGAAAGCAATTTCATCTTTCTCCATCTTTTTAACGTCATCATTAGTAGGTCTGGTTATGGCAGCTTGACCACCTCCAAGTCTATTTTGAGTTTCATCAGTGACAATAGGAGTAAGGACATGTACATGTGGTCCTTTTTCCACGGACTTACAAACTTCCTTACCAAGTATTTTTAAATATCTTTCCATATGTTGATACCAGTGATGATATTCACTTGCAACAAGTATTGGAGCTTGATTAGAACCTCCAACACTGTTAGATATATTTAGAGAGTAAGCTTGTGCCATATTTCCTTTGATTTTGAAAAAGATGAGCTAAGTGGTATAGAAAGCCTTTTAAATTAGAGTTGCTCTTTTGAAAATGAGTTGTGTTTTTAAAGAAAAATAAAAAGCAACCACTTTGACTCTGATACCAATTGTTGAGAGAATAACTTTGAATAGATTTGTAAAAATATAAATTAATCTCAATGGATCTTTTGATAAGCTTAACAATGATAAAATATGAAGAATGATAAAGAGATATAAATATAGCAACAAGATCAATCAGTAAACATAAGCAAGTAATAATACTTAGTTGAATCCTAACAAGGTTTGCATTTAAACACAAGTTAGTAAATGATGAACAACATAATTAAGAGATAATGAAGATAATGAAGACTTGTATTCGATAAGAGTAATACATTGAAAATCTTGGAAGTGGTGCTTATATCGATCAACATGATCATCCATTTATAGTAAAACGTGGTACATGATAAACAATAAAATATTATAAAGTCAGGCGCCCATGCTTACCATGCTTGGACTGACATAACTCATCCAACACACAATATCAAAAAGGGTAAACATTAATTTTATGACACTTTGGCATATAAAAGACAAACCATGCTTCTCTTTGGGTCATTATCCTTCACTCCAATATTCCAAGTCTTCAGTATCATTTTCAAGGTCTTTGTAAGTGATCATTCAAAAAAACCTTCTACCACAACAATCAAAAAAGGTCTTCGGTATTTCAACACACTTTTTTTGCTGTCGAAGGTCACTTCATGTTTCAAAAACTATCTTAATCCATTTCGGTTTATTCATTAGGGGAAGGAACGAGTAGTGCTTCAATTAGTTCATGTTGGAGTTTTCGTTTTGTGGTGGTTGCATTTGAATGATTTGGATATTCTAAGTGGGGGAGAGTGGATATGTGATGGCAAGAAAATATCGACTAGGTTCTAGTCTTTAGCCGGACAATTCAAGTTTAAGACGTTCATGTTAGGTGCTCAATCTTCAGAGATAGGTTTTGGGTTCATTATCCAAGCAAGGAATTCCTTTCTTTTGGTCGCAGGTGTAGGTTGCTCAGCTAGTCCATGGAACCTTGTAGTATTAAGGATTTTAGAGGATAGAAGCTCATGTTAAGGGTTGTGAGGAGGAGTTCCTTTCCTATTCTTGTTTTATTGGGACCTGGTAGTCTAAATCATGACCCAAAGGCATGATAAGGATAGTTAGTTTTTCGGTTTTGGTGTTTGTGCCTATGTTAGGCTCTATGATTTTAGCTAGTGGTAGATGGATCGAGGTCAGACCAAGAGTCGATGGCTGAAATAGGACATGGCAAGAATGTAGTACGACTACGGTTGGGGTCGTAGCATTCACTTGGGTGGGAGTAAGACACATTGGCTGTGATAGGCTAGTTTGTCGATTTGTTATTCTTATGATTAACCGTCAGGGTTGTTACAACTGATAGGGTGTGTAACCTAGTTTAGCATGTGTTTGTTTGGTTCTCAGCTAGGTTTTTAGTTTTACGTCTGGATACGATGGTGTCAGCAATGGCGGTCGGCTATAAGTTCCATAAAGTTCTCTTTAGTTTTTTAAGATACTTGGGGTATAAAGTTCTCACCTTGACACCTCTTTTTCTAGATTCTAGTTTGATGTCATTTTTGGGTGGTTTTGTTTCTTTCCATGAATGCTTTTGTAGTTTGAGGAATTCCAGAGCTTGTTATGGCTCTCTAATGGTCCACAGGTTCTGTTGAGTAAGAAAAAGACATTAGTCTGGATGATTATTGGTCCCATGCACAAGTGTTGGCCCAAGAATTAATAGACTTAAAGTTGTAGATCTAGCCTTCGAATGGTGTCCGAATGGATAAAGTTGGAAATCGTATCCATTAAATCATTGAAAAGAAGTAGATCTGATTTTTCAGGCTTAAATGTGTATGGATTAAGCACTTAATGAAGAATGACAATCTTCCAGTTCCCACGAGTGGAATTAGGCTTGCCACAACGTAGCGGTTCTCTGTTTCGCAACTATCTTGTAATGGTATTCCTACGATGTGGCCAAGAGGTTAAGGGCATTGTTGTGTTTTTGGGTCTGCATTTCATGCGAGTTTCCTAACTATAACATGTGCTACACTATATATCCTTGTATGCTAGGATATATGAGTATTGGTATGTTGTTTAGAGTACCAATATATTGGTGATTTTCTAGTGGTGTGCCTCACGTACTATATGTAGTCACATAGGATAGCCTGAGAAATCTTGATCTTGGCATTCTTTCATGTTCCTTATTTGGTTGTGGCTCTAGAGAGGACTCACTTATTCAAATGTCTATCTCATCTTTGGTTAGATATAGCTATGCATTCCTTGGAGATCTGCCGGTAGTGACATAGTATACTGTTACACAGGTAGACTAGTATAGATAGTTCCATGTGTTTATGTGGTTACTTGATTGGTTGTTTGTTACATATATTGAAATATTGGGTGGTAGGTTGAGGTGGTCCTCGCTTTTGTTATAGGCCAAGCTACTTGAGCGGGCCAACGGTGTGCTATAGGCTAGGTGTGGTTTAGTTGTATGTTGAGAGAGAGAGAGAGAGAGAGATAGAGAGAGAGGTCTAGGTGATTGTAGCCCTTGTGAGGTAGTCCAGTCACACTGTAGGCTCAGGAGAGTGGTCCAGGTGTACTGTAGGCCTTGTGAAGCGGTCCAATCAAAACGTAGGCTCGGGAGAGTGGTCCAGGCATGCTGCAGGCATTGTGAGGCGGACCGGAGACTTTGAAGGTTCATATGTGTATGCACTGTATGTGTGATATTTTGGGGGAACTCCCTAAGCATTGGTTTATAGTTGTAGATTAAAAGTTTTTCAAGTACCGTTGATCACCGTGGGAAGGAGAAGGTGTGGCTGTACACCCTCATCAACAGCAATCAGTGTTGTAAAACTCACCGAGTTGGCCGATTACTCCTCCGAGTACTTGCTACTCGGCCCCTTACCGAGGCGAGTTACAAAATTCCGAGTACTCCCCGATCGACCCCTTACTGAACTAAGCAATGTTGTAAAAATTGGTCAACTCCGTGATTAATATGTATAATATACTAAATGATTTATTATTTAACACACACATGTGATTATTACTACATATATATCTTAAATTTTCAGTAATTACTCACGAAGTGAGACCATTATGTGTTTTTCAGTTTTTGTGTATTCAAATTTATCTAAGTTTGTTATATATTTCAATCATATTATGGTTTAATTTATGATTTTGAAATATATAATTTCCCTAAAAATATTTCTACATGAATTACCTGATCCGAGTACTCCCCGAGTACTCCCGAGTACTGGCTACTCGGTAGTCGGCCGAACAGGTACCGAGTAACGAGTTCTACAACCATGGCAGCAATAGAGATTCCACATTGTTTATATTATTTTGATTTTCAAACAACTATATTTTGGAACAAATAGGTTTTCATAACTTGGGTTTTATGTAAATGGTGATTTTATGTAATTTCAAAATGAAAATTCTTCTTGTGAAAATGGGACGTTACATATTCATATTTTGTTCGCGATCACTAAAATAGCCTCTAATTCTAACAACATCTTTAAGATGGTCTCGTCCTACCCTAAGTCTCTCAATCTACACATTTGCTTCTAAAAGCCACTTCTCAGCCTCCTTCTATTTTTATGGGTTTCAACCACCCACTTTTCTTTTTCATTTACTTGTTCTGGTAGATCATGAAACACTATTTGAGTATCCAACTCATTTCAAAGACCCTTAGGTTGCCTTCTTCAGTGTCCATCATCACTTGGAAAATGTTATCAAACATTTTATCTAACAGTGGGAAATATGCTCCTTCAGGAAATGGGTTAATATCCGAACAAACATAACAATATTTTTCTTCATAATGTCAAACACCAAATTCATTTGAACTCATTATCGAGTAATTAGTTTGCTAATATATTTGGGTTTACAGCAGGTTATGTAGTAGATGGTAGATGCATATTTATAGTGTGAGGATTATGTATACGAAATGGCAGTCCGTAATGTCAGTCAAGGATAATTTCAATGGAATATGTGAAATGGTCTAGAACCGTCACAAATAAGAGTTAAATGGAGTTTAATTGCAGAACTCAAAATGACAACAAATCAACCATTTCCACAGACTTCAGAAGAACGTTTTAGGAAGAAAATGAGGAATCACATGTAGACGGACCTGAGCATTCTCCTGCTGACGAAGACCTCCGAACTGAGGGTTCGGTCAGTAAAAGAGAATACTTTGTCTCCTCGGAAGAAGAATAGCCCCGCTCTCTAGCCGACTGATCCCGTTGATCAAACTGGTAGGGAACGTGTCACATTAGAGGTGAACGATCAGAGGTGTCCTCTAATCACTACGATGAGCTGGTCCCTCTTTTAGTAGACTTGGCTATGAATATTCATGAAAAAATGAACGCCTCTTTCACAGCTAACCCCATTTTCTTAATGTCGAGACTTTCTCTTTCGTCGAGCCCCGAGCTTGTGGTCCTCCTTTGATTTTGGGTTCAGTTGGATGAATCTGTCAAGTCAAGGTCAACGTACGTAGCAGCAAGGATGGTGCATCGCCTCTTTCTCGTTCTCGAGGCAGAAGTTGATCCGGTAGATTTTGCTGATTCAGCTACTGCTTGTGATGCTGATTTTGCTTAGCGAGATGTTCACTTTTACTTGGATTATGCAATAGATTTTGCTTATTCTCCTCCCACGACGTGCCTAGCTATTACGTTCCGACTCATGCATCTACTGGTAAAGTAAATCACGTCCAAAGTGATGCGCTCCCCCATAGAAAGAAGCACGCCTGCCCGAAGTAGCATCCTTAGACACGTCCTTATCGCGGGAGGAGAAGAGATGAAAGATTCATAGTTTTGAAGACCTTTCCATTGATAAGGCATTAAGGTCTTCTTTCTTGAGGTTTTATCCGCTGATTGACAGAAATGCCGATTAAGCAATTCCTCCCATCCCGATAAAGGGAGTCACCCGTGATTCGATAGTTCCATTTTCTGCTGATGTAGGCCGATTGGGATCCCAGCAGTCAAACCACTGTCTTCGTTCCTCACCCTCCTTCCAATCAAATCTCTTCTAAGGTGCCCAGAGGCAGGGGAAACAAAGGAGGGATTGATCGACCAACTTGAACAGATCCATAACCTGGTTCCATCTGTCCTGAATGAGGGAATTAAGGCGGGTATAGTCGAACTGGTTGATTCTAGGGTGATAAGCAGTTGTATCCGTATCAAGCCTACCATCTCTTCTCACGAAAGTCTTTCCACCCCGTCTCCGAATTGAAATATATGTGGTCTTGCTTCAAAGCCCATCTACATACTCCAGCTGCCTCCTTTTGAGCTAGTCAAGCATGCGTTGAACACGGACTGAGACTCTCCCGCCCCTTCGACAACAATTCCTGCACTTGACGTCGGATCTCCTCATTCCCAAATGGGGATAAGCGAGAAGCCGCTATGCTCGTTCAGTATTGGATTATCATTGAGGATGATATTGTTATCACCGGTCTCCCATATTTTATGTATAGATGACTTTGGCCACACTTGAAAAATATGTTTCACTATGAGTTATCTCATAGAGAGTATCGAACAAAAAAGAAGTGAAGTATATCTTTAAGGATATAAAAGCGAATGTGAAAATGTTTAACAAAATTTATCACAATTTGACAATGAATTATTCAATGAAGATGAAGAGGTAATTTTATAGGTTTCTAGGTTGCAATAGGTAAACGAAAATGAAAGGGTCAACTTTGCATATGTACACGCTTGGAATATTTCTAAAGATGTCATGTATTTCTAAATGATGTTTTTTCTTTGTAATAATGTAATAAATAATAACGAAGTAATAAATTTCTTTTGTCGTTCCAAAAAGCTTCCTTTAACCTCACCAAGAACCAGGTACGAGATTCAACCTTATTGCCATGCCTAGACATAATACTATAGGCAAGGTCTAGTTGATCCATCCATAGCAATTTCTATGAACCATGTATGTAGGTAGTCCCTCTTAGAGGGCTACTACCTATAAATATGACAGACAACAAGCAACCTATGAATGCATGAAGTTGCATTTTTTTTTCAAAAAATAAAACATTTAGTTGTAAAACATTATAAAATTTAAATAAACAATTAAATTTGGAACAAAATTATTTTACCACACATCCAATAACAAAAAAAAAAGAGTTGACAATGATTCATATCATCAGTGTTGATGTTGGTGTAACTATGAGGGTTTGTCCTCCCAAAGTTATGCATGTAAATAGGTAAGTTCACAAAGCTTTCTTCATAATCGTTGTCTAAGAAACTAATCTCGAAGCAGTTATAAAACAACACAATTACAAAATTTAATTGCAAGTAAAACCAAAATTGGAATACATATGCTTTTATAGTCTATGTGTGTGTCCAGGGTACGCTACTAAGTATGATCTATCAGTCTGATATGTATGGTTTTGACTATAATGGTCTGAAATTGACCATGTCCAGAATGTATGGCTAAAATTGAATCCCTACCTACCACATCAGCTTAGTATGCATAATATTCTTCGGAATACACTATTCCGGAGAAGGTAGTCATTTTTCAAAATAAAAAATTTTGGTTATTTTTATTAAAAATGCCATTTATAATGGTTAGTTTACTCAATTTCCCTAAAATAAAATATAAATAGATAATTATATGAAATAAAGGACCTTAGCTGGTATAGACCTCACCAATATGAGCAAAACAGTGAAGAAACAACTGCTTATCCATCTAATAGTGTTGACTACCGATCCATAACCCATGGATATCTTCAGCGCTAATATTTTAAATTAAATTATACATACATATTTAAACATATTTATATGGGTATTAATAAGTTTTTACATGTGTGTGTGTGTGTATATATATGTAGAGAGAGAGAGAGAGAGAGAGAGAGATTGAGAGAGAGTAACATCCGCATTCTAGGTACAAGTCTTTTTTTTATAAGTTGAGAAATTTAGGGATCTTCCCGACACCACAACAAGCTAAGGTTTATATCACAACGTGGGATACATCGTTAAGTGGAGACGAGATTAGGACCTCACCGCGGTGTGCTAGCTGTTGGGCTTAAAAGCCTAGATCTCAAACCTTGAGATCTATTTAAGCAACCTTATGATTAGGGTTTTAGCTCATTCTCAGCCTCCACCCCACCAAAGAGAAACCATTAGTATGTTGTTAGTGTTTCAAGTGATTAAGAGCTTTTGAAAAAAAAGGTGGCCTTTCCATTTTGGTAGTGTTGTTGCTAGTAGAGAGCTGTTCTTCCAAGTTTTTCCGGGCCTCTAAAGGTATAAAGTTCATACCTATCTTCTTACTGAATTGTAAAACATGCTTATATTTTCCTTTATGGTCCTTGAAAGATAACCCCTGGAGTTTTGAGCAACCCGAAGGCCTAGGTTTACATTTGTGATAGTTTCTAGACATTACGGTTCCATAAAGTCAAGTGCTTGCATTCAACTCATCCATACATGGACTGTAACACCCACAAATTCAGGCTACAAATAATAAGTAATAATTATTTAAATTAAATCATTGAATAGGATAATCTATAGTCGTGAGTGCTGCAGACTATTTAATACAAGTTTCGTATTAAGAAAAAATAGCAAAAATCATCCGAATCGCCCGTAAATCGTAAAAATAAGCGCGCCAAAACACACACACACACACACACACATATATATATATATATATATATATATATGTGTGTGTGTGTGTGTGTGTGTATAATATTTAAAAAGTACACGTCGTCCTGATTTCGAAAGTATAATTTTGGTAGAAATCTGACTCAGTGTGAATTAGATATTATTTTTATAAGATATAAAGTCAGTCACGCACAAGGAATGTGTGATGTAAGAAGCTATGAAGAGAATGGTAGACATTTAGCTAAAGTCATCGAAAAGAAAATCGTAGTACTCATTAAGATACGAATTTTGAGAAAAAGAATGTCAAAAATGGAGTCCGTACGAAGAGTTATAGTTTTAGCAAAATCATTTAAACATATAAAAAATAGGGACGAAAAAGAAATTCAGGATTAGCCGATGGAGTCTAAAGAAAAGTTGTAGATCTCGTCGATAGCTTTTCGGGGATATAAAGAATATAAAAAACGAAGCTTGTATGAAGAAGATATGGAATTAACAAAATATGCATTTTGCGTCATGCGCGGTGCGTGCTGGGTGCGCTGCGTGTGCTTCTACAAGGTGAAAATGCAGACAACAGAGAAGCTCATGGAATAGATCGACTAGGGACAGGTCGCTTTATTCACATGACACACACTCCATTTGCAAGAGTCGTAGGTCTAATTTTAGTCCTATAAATAGCCTACCACACTCATTCCTTCTCCACGGTTCCCATTCTTCTCTTTCTCTCTCTCTCTCTCTGTCTCTCTATCTCTCTCTTTATTTTCCTTTAATTTTAGCCTATTTTCTTGAGTTTCTAGCATATGGCTATGTCGTACGACTCCCTAAAGTGCCCGAATCATTGTAACCTTTGAGTAGAAGTTCCTGATTTATTACTCTGCCCATTTAGTTCTTTGCTTTCAGTTAAAACCTTTGTAAGTTAAGCAACACTCTTCTGTTTTCAGTGCAACTTATATTTATAGTCATATGTCATTATCACAAACCTATAAATAAGATTTATTAGTAATTTCAAGTCATTATACTGATTGATCTACTTATGGAAGAGGTGTCTAGAATGGTCATGTTGGTTTGGTTGTTAGATCAGAAAACATTTTATGCCGAAACTATCCTGCCTCTCAACTGTTGTGACATCCCCAATTTCACGGCCAGAAAAGATCGATTTGTTTATGCTTTGTTTTATAAAATCAGAGTAAATACTTTTGATTAAAAGAGTTGTGGAATTTGTTCCCAAAACAAAATATGATAAAATTTATCAAAACGTTTCTCAAAGAGAATGTATTTTTATTAAATAATAAAACCTCGGGATGTCATGTTCCGATACATACCAAAAGCATAAACAATATAAAATAGACCTTACAACAGTTATTTGTAACTACTGATCTATAATCCAAAATCTATCGTCAAGTCCACCAATTTATACTCTTGTGCCATTACCTGTAATGCAAAGAAAACTAAGTGGGTCAGACTTGGGAGCCTGGCGAGCATATAGGGTTTTCAACCCACAATAATACATTTATTATATTCAATTATCAAACAATCAACCCAAATACTCATTCCCATTATCTCCTTTATTTCTTAAGGATTTACCCTAAGAATCAACTATCCTTTATCCATTTATTCCTAAGGATTGACCTAAGGAATTGACACAAAGTCCACCACTGCCAAGGTCCACAAATTACGACTGGTAAATACTTAGTTCAACATACTTAATAAACACCTAGTTCTAACACTCCTAGTGAACAATTAATTCAAAACATCTGGTGAATACTTAGTTCTAAAACACTTAGTGAACACACTCGGTTTAACAACACCAAGTGAACACATCTAGTTCAAAAATACTTAATGACCACATTGAGTCCAAAAATACCAAGTGAACACATAGAGTTCGGAAATACCTAATGAACACATTGAGTTCAAACACCAGGTGAACAGATAGAGTTCAAAAATACCTAATGAACACATTGAGTTCAAACACCAAGTGAACACATAGAGTTCAAAAATACCTAATGAACACATTGAGTTCAAAAATACTTATTATTTCGTCTCACATCAACTATTTCATCTACCCATGTTCTACCCAACATATTTGTAGATGAAAACACATATACAATTTAAATCTTTTAAAACATGTATAAAACATTATTTCAACATCTATCTCAAGTAAACAAACAATGTATAAACACCTAGCACGTACTTCATAGCTAATACTTCATATCTATGCAGTAGAAGAAAGTGAATATACATTCACACATATAACAACAAAATATACACATAACACGTATTTCGTATAAAATACTTCGTATTTATGCGTTAGAAGAAAGTAACCACACACTCACACATATAAACAACAATATATATACACATAGCACGTATTTTATAAAATACTTCATATCTATGTGTAAGGTGAAAGTGACTATAAACTCACTTGATTAGAAGATGATCGGGCAACACTACAGCTCTAAGAGTAGTATTCTTCGGTGAAACTAGAAGATCTTCACACACCGGGCTTCTCGCAGGCAGAGCTTTGGCTCGGAAACTCTTTTCTTCTCGGGATCTTCGGGGCTTCGGGACTCGCTTCGTGTCTCGGGGTTGATACCGGGGCTTCGGGATATTTCTTGCACGTAAATCGAGGTAAAACGGGAGAGTGAGAAGAGAAAATAGCAACCCTAAATGGCTGGCCCTTCAAATCTATTTATAGGGCAAAATCTGCCCTTGCCACGTCGTGGCACCTTTTTCCACGTCGTGGGCTTGCTCGTCATTGCATACGTCATCGCAAGTTGCGTTTGGGGGAGTCCCGGAGGTATCAGAAGACTTGCCACGTTGTGGCACTGCTTGCCACGTCGTGGTATCTGACAGTTTTGGGGTTTCGCGCCCTTAGCATCAGAAATTCTTAACTTTCGCATACGAACTCCGTTTTCGACATTCTTTATATTGACGCGAAGGTGAGATTATGCTCTACAACTCTCGTTTAGACTCCATTGGCTAATTTTGACTTTATTTTTAATATATTATAATTATATTACTTTTATATTATTTTTAATAGGCCGGGACAGGAAAACTCCGTTATAAACTCATAACTCCTTCGTCTGACGTCCGTTTTCGTCCGTCTTTCCGTATTTTCACTACTATCGATGAGATATTCAATTCTCATTTAGATTGTTTTGGATAAATATCGCTTTAACGTAAATTCACTATTTACGTCGCGCTGTGTCGTGCCGGTTCTTTCGCGAAACTTCGACAGGTCATAACTTCTTCGTTATAACTCGGATTTCGGCGTTCTTTATATGTACGGAATCCTTGTAACATATACAATAACTTAGTTAAGATTACTCCTTCTAAATAATCTTTCCTCAAAAATTCATTTTTGACGCTCATTGTCCATAAATTGACTATCCCAGATCTACGGGCGTTACAATTATCTCCCTCTTAGGATGATTATGTCCCAGAATCATCAACGAAATAGGATTCGTATACTGAATCCATAAGTTATCTCTCCATCCTAAGTAATAACCTTGATGCTAAATCTTTCATCTGCTCTTCATACTATGTTGGACTTTCAATTGTAACTTTCAAGTTACAAAATAAATCCTTATTGTGGACTCCTTCTTCTTCTTAGGATAAATACATTCCTTTATCTATGGTAATAGACCGATGGGTCGTGTCCCGATAACCTCTCATCCTAGTCGGACTCAATTTGATATGACCACTAGGGTCGGAATAACAATCATCACATTAGTCATTACCGAAACAATGGTAACGATATTCTTGAATAAAACGAGACCAATCACTAGCTTCTTGGTAACCTTGTGACTTCCCATGATCCAAGCGTGAGTCTTGTCCTTCCGGTAGTATAGATCTCTACTACCATTCACACCTACTCATACTCGTCCCAAGTATTGTCTCGCAGTCCCCAAGTCCTAAAATCACCAAACAATTTAACACATACAAATGTGTCCAGTTAATCATAGAAATTTTCCTAGACTCTACTAGGACTTCTTCCATGCGTATCTTCTATCATCAATCATACTTCAACTCGATTGGTGATGGAAATTCTAGATTATGGGACAACTTCAAGAATTACACCAATCGTTCCATCGTCCCGCCAATCGAAGGTGTACTTCGAACGTACCGTACTCCTCTAAACATACTGTCTGACATATTCTAAAGGCAAGACACCACTCTTACGATATCTTCCGGTAGGTGTCATTCAGTATCATAAGCCTTTCATTTCCTCCATTTACCCAATTCTCTACGAGTCTTCACCATAACGCTTTGTACATCCAAGCAGACATTCGGTGCACCAGGCGAGAATTTAAGATAAGAAAGCTTTATTTACGATAGACGTATAAATCTCCTTATCACTCCGAAATGTTTACATGCTAGTTCTAATTTCGTAGTCATACACTTAGAATCCTAAACACATAAGGTTTCCAGATCCGGTCGGCAATAGACCATAGATCCGAACAAATAACATCATATATGGCAAACATATAACATTTAGCACATAAAAGCATTTTAGGCATCAATCCTAAAATATAATAGTGCTTGTGTCAATTTATGTGTACTACGTAACATATTTTGGACACACTCCTCACAATCATTACTTAGCATTCTAAGTTTAAGTCTAGAAATTTCCTACAAATTCCTAGTTCGCTTAAACAAATCCTCTGATACCAACTGTGACATCCCGAATTTCACGGCCAGAAAAGACCGATTTGTTTATGCTTTCTTTTAGAAAATCAGAGTAAATACTTTTGATTAAAAGAGTTGCGAAATTTGTTCCCAAAACAAAATATGATAAAATTTATCAAAACGTTTCTCAAAGAGAATGTATTTTCATTAAATAATAAAACCTCGGGATGTCATGTTCCGATACAGACCAAGAACATAAATAATATAAAATAGATCTTACAACAGTTATTTGTAACTACTGATCTATAATCCAAAATCCCTCGTTAAGTCCACTAATTTATACTCTTGTGCCATTACCTGTAATGCAAAGAAAACTGAGTGGGTCAGGCTTGGGAGCTTGGTGAACATATAGGGTTTTCAACCCACAATAATACATTTATTATATTCAATTATCAAACAATCAACCCAAATACTCATTCCCATTATCTCCTTTATTTCTTAAGGATTTACCCTAACAATCAACTATACTTTATCCATTTATTCCTAAGGATTGACCTAAGGAATTGACACAAAGTCCACCACTGCCAAGGTCCACAAATTATGACTGGTAAACGCTTAGTTCAACATACTTAACAAACACCTAGTTCTAACACTCCTAGTGAACAATTAATTCAAAACATCTGGTGAATACTTAGTTCTAAAACACTGAATACTTAGTTCTAAAACACTTAGTGAACACACTCAGTTCAACAACACCAAGTGAACACATCTAGTTCAAAAATACTAAATGAACACATTGAGTCCAAAAATACCAAGTGAACACATAAAGTTCGGAAATACCTAATGAACACATTGAGTTCACACACCAAGTGAACACATACAATTCAAAAATACCTAATGAACACATTGAGTTCAAACACCAAGTGAACACATAGAGTTCAAAAATACCTAATGAACACATTGAGTTCAAAAATACTTATTATTTCGTCTCACATCAACTATTTTATCTACCAATGTTCTACCCAACATATTTTTAGATGCAAACACACATACAGTTTAAATCTTTTAAAACATGTATAAAACATTATTTCAACATCTATCTCAAGTAAACAAACAATGTATAAACACCTAGCACGTACTTCATAGCAAATACTTCATATCTATGCGGTAGAAGAAAGTGAATATACATTTACACATATAACAACAAAATATACACATAAGTCGTATTTCATATAAAGTACTTCGTTTTTATGCGTTAGAAGAAAGTAACCACACACTCACACATATAAACAACAATATATATACACATAACACGTATTTTATAAAATACTTCATATCTATGTGTAAGGTGAAAGTGACTATACACTCACTTGATCAGAAGATGATCGGACAGCACTACACTCTAAGAGTAGTATTCTTCGGTGAAACTAGAAGATCTTCACACACCGGGCTTCTCACAGGCAGAGATTCAGCTCGGAAACTCTTTTCTTCTTGGGATCTTCAGGGCTTCGGGACTCGCTTCGGGTCTCGGGGATTGATACCGGGGCTTCGGGATAGTTCTTGCACGTAAATCAAGGTAAAATGGGAAAGAGAGAAGACAAAAGTAGCAACCCTAAACGGCTGGCCCTTCAAATCTATTTATAGGGCAAAATCCGCCCTTGCCACGTCGTGGCACCTTTTTCCACATCGTGGGCTTGCTCTTCATTGCATACGTCATCGCAAGTTGCGTCTGGGGGACTCCTGGAGGTGTCAGAAGACTTGCCACGTCGTGGTATCTGACAGTTTTGGGGTTTCGTGCCCTGAACTTCAGAAATTCATAACGTTCGCATACGAACTCCGTTTTTGACGTTTTTTATATCGACGCGAAAGTGAGATTTTGCTCTACAACTCTCGTTTAGACTCCATTGGCTAATTTTGACATTATTTTTAATATATTATAATTATACTACTTTTATATTATTTTTAGTAGACCGGTACAGGAAAACTCCGTTATAAACTCATAACTCCTTCGTCTGACGTCCGTTTCCGTCCGTCTTTCCGTCGTTGCGCTACTATCGATGAGATCTTCAATTCTTATTTAGATTGTTTTTTTCACACTCCCAAACCAGAACGGTGGAAACGTTCGGGGGGGGGGGGGGGGAGGACGTCATATTCAGTATCATAACAGTTCATAGAAAGTAAAGTACACACCACCATATATATTAAAGTTTCCAAAATGTTTACATAATTGTATTCGTTACATGTTCAAAAGATAAATATATAAACATCTTTCAAAAGAAGTAATTAACGTCAGCACGTTAATCTCCAAAAGTTGATTTCCAAATCTGCTTAGCGGCTCCCTGAGAATACAAGTTATTTCAAAGAAAAAGTGTCAACAATTAAGTTGGTGAGTTCATGAGTAGTGTTTTGAGAAAATGTTCGCCATTCGAAAGTTCGTGTATGTTTTCCAGAAAACGCAGTGTTTCAAATGTAAAGAGTTATGATTTGTTGTGTTGAAAATGAGTGTATTAGATCCAGAAAATCCCATAATTTTCCCTAATGGTTGAGATATGAATTGTTGTGTTTTCCAAGAAAAACCCTTATTTTCTTATAAAAGTATGAAATGCATATGAATGTTCGTGTTATAAGTTGTAAGTAATTGCACCAGGAAAATCCCTTATTTTCCTATTAGTTGTTTGGTTTGTGTACAGGAAAAACCCTTATTTTCCTAACATAACAGGCAGTCTCCAAGACCGAAAATCGCAAGCAACCGACGTGCTCAAAAAGTTGTGTCATAGTTTTACATAGTAAAGCTATACGAAGATCGCACTTGTTAGATGAAGAATAGTTTTAATAGCTACTCATTCATAAAAGCATAATACCATAATAATTGTATATCCGGTGAGTTTTATAACCATACTAAACATAATATGCCTGTAGCGACGTTCTTCAGGCATCGTAGCGTTATGACAACTGTCACCCCAAAAGACGGACTGTAGCTAACAGTCAGGGTGCGGGATCATGACTTCCCGTATAGATCTATACACATTTGACACGTTCTCCGAACGGGAGACTCTGGTTATAGACAGGACTTGAAGTGGTACCTTTTCGCAAAAAGGTATGATTTGAAGATGTACACGTCTCACGGATTCTCAACTAAGTCTGTATTAAAGTAGTAGTTTTGTATGCAAAGTTTATCCTTTTTCATAATGTTTGACAAAGCATAAATCATAAGTTCTTTGGATGTATAAAACGGTTTAGTAAAGAATGTTACCATTGATATGATGTATTTGTATGTAAACGTATAAATAAAACATATTTCTATTTATAAACATATTGTATCCCAAGAGGGTAAAGTTGTGTTGTGAGGTGTTTTGCATGATAATGACTTCATAAGACAGTTAAAACAACAATATGAAAAGTATCTAAAAAGATCGATGTTTCACACGATTTTAGTCGTGTGTTTACTTGTATTCCCCCCCTAAAAGAGTATAAAAAGCATTTAAAAACGTATTTAAAGTGTGTTTGCAAGGGTATGAACTCACTTGAAAGTTTGAAGAAAGCGAGCAGAAAACCGGGCAGAGTTTCGTCTCGGGAAATGGATTTTTCTCGGGATTCTCGGGAATCTCGAGAGTGTAAAACTTTCTCCCCACCTTGGATATGGAAATCGGACCTTTGGGATGACTCCGAGGGTTGAAACGCAGAGCTTCGGCGCGAGAAAGGAAAGAAATTAGCAATTTTGGCCGGCACCCTCGCACCTCTATTTATAGGGGTCTAAGAGGTATCGTTACGCGGGGCGTACTAGAGTATGCGCTGCGTACTCATGCGTCATGCATGAGCGCATCCTCGGTCGAAACATCGGAGCGACGCGGACAGTTCGGAGCCCTTGATTTGAGTACGCGGGGCGTACGAGGATAGGCAGGGCGTACTCCGGTCCTATCCGCTGACTCCTCTTCGGATATTATCAAGAGTTTTTATTTATTTTTATTTTTATTTTAAATAAACTTCTAAAATTCATATCTCCTTCATACAAACTCCGTTTTCGACGTTCTTTATATCCACGCGAAGGTGAGACTACGATCTACAACTTTCGTTTAGATTCCGTCGGAAAATTATGAAATTATTTTTATTATTTATTTATTAAAATGACGTGATTAAGGAATTTCTTTAAAAATTCATAACTTCTTTATCTAACGTCGGTTTTTGCCAGACTTTTTACCGCTGAAATACCATTGACGAGACCTTCGATTCTCGTTTAGGTCATTCTGGCCAAAAGTCGCTCGATCTTCGATTCGAGTTTTTACGTAACTTCGTATTGCCGGTTTTTGTCGGAAAAACTTAGAATGGTCATAACTTCTTCGTTATAACTCAGATTTTAGTGTTCTTTATATGCTTGGAAACCTTAAGACGATATCTATTACATAGCGTACTCCAAACAGAGCCTTTGAATACTTCATTTTTTGATGATATTCTAATTACTTTTTCAAAGAGGTTACAAGACTCGAATTTCAAGGACCTGAAGGGACGGGTTGTTACATCATCCCCCCGTTAGAGGGAATTTCGTCCCGAAATTAGAGTTCATGCTACAGATAGAAGTTTTATTTGCTCCTCATGTTCTTAATTGAACGCGGTTCTTTGCTTGGCATTCCAGCGAACCTTTCACTATCGGGATACGACTTTGCTTCCTTCGTTTGACTTTACTGGCATGATAACTCTTCTTGGTCGAACGTATGTTGAATGTTTTTGTGGACTGTGAGAGTAGTACATCTTGTACCCTACAAGTAGTGTCTCCAGATCTTCGAAGTAATTACCGATGCTCCTGACTCAAGATCATGTGTTGTATAGTTAACTTCCTGTGTCTTAAGCTGTCTTGAGTTATAGGCAGTGACCTTTCCTTTTGCATAAGAACACAACCAATTCCTACTGATTATGATGCCAAAATCTTGGAAGTGGATTAGATGTCATGAAGATCTAAAAGAAAGTATAATTACTCCCGAATTAAGGAAAAAGGATGGGTATTTTTGTTCTATTTGTCTCTTTAGTACCAATCGACAGAAAGGGGCATGTGTTGCACTTCTAAGTTTATTTGTATGGCAGCACGATCACTCGTAGTCTTAGGCAGTCTCCGTCCTGAAGTTCATATTAGAAATTCATACATGGTTCAACGATCATAATCTCGTGTATACGAGTTGTATATAATTAAGATTGAAAAGGTAGTTGAATAATTGATTCTTCTTTAAGCTCACATCCCATCGAGGAAAAAGAAGTTAAAGTGGAATCGTCAATTCTAAACCTGTAGAACCTTGATTATATATCACCCCTACGTATACATTCATCAGTGACAGATCAACCGTATGGGTTTTTCGATTTGAACTTGACGTACTGTACGAGTGGCACTTCAGGGGTTTCTTCGGAAAGGAAAAGAATTATGAGGTACCCCATTCATGAGTAATTGGTGCTCTGATATGACGGCTTCGCTGGAAAGGCGATTTCGAAGAAAGAGGTGTACGTATGAAACGGTTTTTGTGAGAATCAAATTGAATCAAGTCGTATGATAATGTCAGAATCATAAGGAAACTTAAATACATTAGATTTGAACATAAGACGTTTACCGACAAAACACAACCGTGCAACCATCAATAGAGTTACAGTATTTTAGACTACTACAAGACTATTGCTGCGAATAAGGTATACTACAAAGGCAAGCATACGCAGCATGAGTACCCCTATACTGATGAGATCCCGCAAAAGACAAGGCTCTGGTTGCACTAGTTTTGGATGGTTTATAATTCTGTTACAACGAAACGTCTAAATTACATTAATGTGGATTCAGAGTAGGTTCTCCTACAACTGTGGTCCTGAGAATCCTACCGTCTATGCTAGAATTCTTTGTGATAGGGCAATCCTTCTTGAGGTGCCCTTATCTCCTCGCATTGGTGGCATGACTGGCCAACGCTAGCCTTAATGGCGGGAGTGAGGTGTTCAGCCAGTGTTAGGTGGACACGAGTGCCTTCCTCAACACCCCACCTTGGAATTTTCTCCCTAAGGCGTTCTGCAGGAATTGCCACTTGTTGTGGCATGGCAATCTTTGGGATCTCTTGCGCTCCTCTAGGGCTTGCTTGTGTTGCCTGAGTTGATGTGTGTAAGGAAGGTTGTCACAGTAGCTGCTACTGCAGCTTGTAATGTAGCAGTGTCGATATGGTGGATGGGGGTTTCGTTGCTTGGCTGATTGTTTCCGGAGTGAGTGCTTCTGGTCCATTTGTTCCTTTTGTTCCTATATGAATCTAGATCCTAATGTGCGTGTTTCAGCGGAACTTCATTACTCCGCCTACCACTCCGACCGATCGGGATCGTGCGGTTTTGGGTTTAATTACTTATGTTCTTCTAAATGTTAGCATATTCACTCGATGCATTAGGGCATTCTATGTATGTGTTTTCAGTGCTTTTTAGTCTATCTCTATTATTACTACTATGAAAGTTTTGTTTAATGATTAGGGTGTTTGTTCGAGTAGATTTTTAAACTTGTGACTCACGGAACTCTTCTGCGTTCCTACTACCAAATGGAAGGTATGCAATTAAGTTATCAAGGAGAAATATACCCAGAATAACCGTGGGGTTTGCAATAGCCTCCTCTTGGCCCATTGCGAATACTTGGCCTGCTCCACCAGCATTCTTGATGTTTGACTACAGGCAGTCCCTTCGGAAGTGTCTCGTTATTCCGCATTCAAAACAAGCACGGTCTATTCCTACATTTGTGGTTGGAGCAGTTAGTTGGGCTAGGTCCCTGCAGTAGCGGACGGTGTGTCCCTTTCTATCGCAACTAACGCAATGCAATTCACGGCAGGGTCCGTGATGATGAAAGTTGCATCGGTTGCACTTAGGCTGGTTGCCGTTGTACGACCTTTTGGGTGTAGGGGTATGGTTTGTTGACTGCTTTTTGGCATTTCTTTGAGTTGATTGGCCTCCCTTCTTGCTCTAGGGTTTTCGTTTCATGTTCTTGTGTTCGCACCTTGCGGTATTCTTGTAGGTATCTACTGGTAGGTGGTTTCGATTGTTTCTTTGATTAGGATTTTTGATATCATTTCCTTCCCTGCTTGAGTTGACAGAGTTATTGTATGCTATAATGGTTGCCACTGTGGCTATAACTGTAGCTCGCAAAGTGGCGGTGTCCAATCGTAGGAATGGGGTTGCGTTGGTAAGTTGATTATTTCCAGTCCTTGTTGCGCCGCTAAAGTTTGCTTGAGACAGTGCAACTGTTACTGCCGCAGCGATAGCGGATTGCACTATGTTGGGGTCATATTGAGGAGGTGGTGGTGGGGTTGCGTTTCTACATGCTGATCTACGAGGAGACATTGTTCTGATAAGGAAATAACATGAAAAACTATAAGTTTTAATGATTTGAAAGTCGCGCATTAGTGATTTGTTATATCAGAAGTTTGGCTTACCCCTGAATAGGGTTTTGAGTCCGACTCATAAGGAGAGTAGATAAACTCATGAATTGGAGGGGTATGCAAAGGGTTTAATAACGGAAATACATCATATATTATAAAACATGGTGCGTTACATTTTGTAGTTAGGAAAACTTGACCTATCTAAAGGTCTCCGATTACAAGGTTAAGAAAAGTAAGGACTTTATCCGAGGTCTTATGCTATGACACAATTTGGAAGTTAGACGGGTTTTATTTGTTACGCGAGCTGGCTACAGGGGCCTTAGATTCTGCCAACTGACGCTCCGTCTCGAGAGTACGTAGTTCATGTCTTGCTTGGCGTGCCCGAAGTTCTATCACTTCGGTTTGAGTTGTCGTTAGTTCTCTCTGCAACGCTTCATTTTGATTTACGATTCTCCCGTGAGCTAATCCTAACTGTCGGATGCGAACTGTGTTGACTCCAGTGTTCGCATCATTTTCCTCAGTTCGATGGATGGTCGTCCGTCCTTGTTCACCAATGCGAGAAATCTGACGAACCAATATAAGAAGGGCTCTGTCTGCTGAGCCTCCCTCGCTTAGGTTGTAGAAGCTTCGGTCTCCGTTGAATGGAAGGGGTTGATCCTGTTCGCGGCTCCACCTATCCAGGTTAGTTGCCCAAAGGGGCGTCGAGCCATGAAATTCCGGTCGAGAATTAGGATTTTGAATTGTAGCCGTTAAGGGTAGGTTATTGTTCTCGGGATCTGAGTCTGATTCTTCTTGCATTCGTTCTTCAGGATCACTCTTTATCCCTTCTCCATTACCTTGGTTGGGGTAGTAGGGGTCACCGGGGTGATGAAATCCAGCCATTGAGTCTATACGAGAATAGGGTTAAGAATTGACTATAAGCTAAAGCACATGGAATTTACTTTTAAGTTTAAGGGTTGAAGGCACACGAATACTCCCTTAGTATTCTTTAACGATATGCTTTTGGTAAGTTTTAAATTTGTTGTCCATTGCAGACACTCCTTGGCATACGTTAGTCGGCTCTTGGACAAATATAGTTGATCAGGCTATATTCTTCCCACTTCCGATTACATGTCCCAAGGCATACCTGCACTGCACAACTTATTTATAATACTTCTATATTGTTTTAATTATGATACTGACTATGTTATTAATATAAAATGAATGCATGCCTACCTTACAACAACTAAATAAATTTAATTTTAAAAGTATGACTCTTACTCAGAGTGTTTTTGCCCAGTTGTGTTTGTAGTTGTATACCAAAATGATTTTGATATACTTAATTCACTATAAACAATGCTCTGATACCAATCTGTCACACCCCCAAACCAGAACGGCGGAAACGTTCGGGGGCGGAGGACGTCATATTCAGTATCATAACAGTTCATAGAAAGG
The DNA here is from genome assembly GCF_002870075.4 of Lactuca sativa. Classification (NCBI taxonomy): domain Eukaryota; kingdom Viridiplantae; phylum Streptophyta; class Magnoliopsida; order Asterales; family Asteraceae; genus Lactuca; species Lactuca sativa. The sequence continues at coordinate 63,784,826 of NC_056626.2, read as the reverse complement.
AAAGTACACACCACCATATATATTAAAGTTTCCAAAATGTTTACATAATTGTATTCGTTACATGTTCAAAAGATAAATACATAAACATCTTTCAAAAGAAGTAATTAACGTCAGCACGTTAATCTCCAAAAGTTGATTTCCAAATCTGCTTAGCGGTTCCCTGAGAATACAAGTTATTTCAAAGAAAAAGTGTCAACAATTAAGTTGGTGAGTTCATGAGTAGTGTTTTGAGAAAATGTTCGCCATTTGAAAGTTCGTGTATGTTTTCCAGAAAACGCAGTGTTTCAAATGTAAAGAGTTATGATTTGTTGTGTTGAAAATGAGTGTATTAGATCCAGAAAATCCCATAATTTTCCCTAATGGTTGAGATATGAATTGTTGTGTTTTCCAAGAAAAACCCTTATTTTCTTATAAAAGTATGAAATGCATATGAATGTTCGTGTTATAAGTTGTAAGTAATTGCACCAGGAAAATCCCTTATTTTCCTATTAGTTGTTTGGTTTGTGTACAGGAAAAACCCTTATTTTCCTAACATAACAGGCAGTCTCCAAGACCGAAAATCGCAAGCAACCGACGTGCTCAAAAAGTTGTGTCATAGTTTTACATAGTAAAGCTATACGAAGATCGCACTTGTTAGATGAAGAATAGTTTTAATTGCTACTCATTCATAAAAGCATAATACCATAATAATTGTATATCCGGTGAGTTTTATAACCATACTAAACATAATATGCCTGTAGCGACGTTCTTCAGGCATCGTAGCGTTATGACAACTGTCACCCCAAAAGACGGACTGTAGCTAACAGTCAGGGTGCGGGATCATGACTTCCCGTATAGATCTATACACATTTGACACGTTCTTCGAACGGGAGACTCTGGTTATAGACAGGACTTGAAGCGGTACCTTTTCGCAAAAAGGTATGATTTGAAGATGTACACGTCTCACGGATTCTCAACTAAGTCTGTATTAAAGTAGTAGTTTTGTATGCAAAGTTTATCCTTTTTCACAATGTTTGACAAAGCATAAATCATAAGTTCTTTGGATGTATAAAATGGTTTAGTAAAGAATGTTACCATTGATATGATGTATTTGTATGTAAACGTATAAATAAAACATATTTCTATTTATAAACATATTGTATCCCAAGAGGGTAAAGTTGTGTTGTGAGGTGTTTTGCATGATAATGACTTCATAAGACAGTTAAAACAACAGTATGAAAAGTATATAAAAAGATTGATGTTTCACACGATTTTAGTCGTGTGTTTACTTGTATTCCCCCCCTAAAAGAGTATAAAAAGCATTTAAAAACGTATTTAAAGTGTGTTTGCAGGGGTATGAACTCACTTGAAAGTTTGAAGAAAGCGAGCAGAAAACCGGGTAGAGTTTCATCTCGGGAAACGGATTTTTCTCGGGATTCTCGAGAATCTCGGGAGTGTAAAACTTTCTCCCCACCTTGGATATGAAAACCAGGCCTTTGGGATGACTCCGAGGGTTGAAACGCAAAGCTTCGGCACGAGAAAGGAAAGAAATTAGCAATTTTGGCCGGCACCCTCGCACCTCTATTTATAGGGGTCTGAGAGGTATCGTTACGCGGGGTGTACTAGAGTACGCGCTGCGTACTCATGCGTCATGCATGAGCGCATCCTCGGTCGAAACATCGGAGCGACGTGGACAGTTCGGAGCCCTTGATTTGAGTACGCGGGGCGTACGAGGGTACGCAGGGCGTACTCCGGTCCTATCCGCTGACTCCTCTTCGGATATTATCAAGAGTTTTTATTTATTTTTATTTTTATTTTAAATAAACTTCTAAAATTCATATCTCCTTCATACGAACTCCGTTTTCGACGTTCTTTATATCCACGCAAAGGTGAGACTACGATCTACAACTTTTGTTTAGATTCCGTCGGAAAATTATGAAATTATTTTTATTATTTATTTATTAAAATGACGTGATTAAGGAATTTCTTTAAAAATTCATAACTTCTTTATCTGACGTCGGTTTATGCTAGACTTTTTACCGCTGAAATACCATTGACGAGACCTTCGATTCTCGTTTAGGTCATTCCGGCCAAAAGTCGCTCGATCTCCGATTCGAGTTTTTACGTAACTTCGTATTGCCGGTTTTTGTCGGAAAAACTTAGAATGGTCATAACTTCTTCGTTATAACTCGGATTTTAGTGTTCTTTATATGCTTGGAAACCTTAAGACGATATCTATTACATAGCGTACTCCAAATTGTGCCTTTGAATACTTCATTTTTCGATGATATTCTAATTACTTTTTCAAAGAGGTTACAAGACTCGAATTTCAAGGACCTGAAGGGACGGGTTGTTACAGTTTTGGATAAATATCACTCTAACGTAAATTCACTATTTACTCGCGCTGTGCCGTGCCGGTTTTTTCGCGAAACTTCGACAGGTCATAACTTCTTCGTTATAACTCGGATTTCGGCTTTCTTTATATGTACGGAATCCTTGTAACATATACAATAACTTAGTTAAGATTACTCCTTCTAAATAATATTTCCTTAAAATGTCATTTTTGACGCTCATTGTCCATAAATTGACTAGCCCAAATCTACGGGCGTTACAACTGTCGTGTTTGGCTAATCCTTACTTGATAGAGTTTGATGTAAGCATTGGGATTGGTGAGGAATTTAGAATATAATTATTATAGTCACAAGGATTACGAAACTAGACTAAGGCTTAGTACTCTATGTCTTTTCAAAGTACGAAGCGAAGCACTGTCGAAATCGTCAATCATCCATCAGGTGAGTACATAGTCACTTTTAAACTTACACATAGATACAAGTATTATGAATGCTTAATTGCAATGTGTGTTGTGTTTATTGGTGTTGTACATTATGATTGTTATTTGATTTAATGTAATGTCGTGTTTCCGTGTTTGCCCAAAGTAATATCATATTGTCGTGGCTAATCATCTAGGTTAGTCACGGGCTATTCGAAATAACAAATGAGAGGTTGTGATAGGGCTATGTGAGATAGTAGTTGTGATAGGTTAGTAAAATCCGTACGTAATAATAAGTCGTGTCTATCAAAAGTACCTTTCTACTTCTGTGTTAAACCCAAGTACTGCTGTATTGTCGTGATTGCCATGACTATCCAAAGTACTAATATAATGTCGTGTTGTTGTGTTTACCCAATGTATTATCATACTGTCATGCCTAGTCATTTAGGAAATAAAGCTGTTTGTTGATAAATATCATTTAAGAAATATCCCTCGAGATCATCATATTAGGAATAGTAAGTGAGAAGAACGGGAGAGGGGTAATTAGGTTATCTAAATGCTGAAGAATATATATAATTAAAGATTATAATACTGTGGGTTGAAAACCCAATACATCTCAACATGTTTTCCAACCTGATCTACTTAGTTTCTTTGCATCACAGGTAATTATATATGTATAATAATGTATGTTCATATTGAGAGATTCGAGGAGATGTTGACCGTTAGTGTGATAAAATGTAGTAAGTGTTTGTTTATTCTTATGTTTCTTGTATCAGTTATTACATCTTGATTTTTGAAAATATGAATGAAAAACTTTCTTTTGAAATGCTTTGATTTGATATTATATCATATCAAGCATATTTTGGGACCAATTCTGCATCAACAACTAAGAATATCACAATTGGTATCAGAGAATTAGTTTAAGCAAACTATTTTTTTTAGGATTTCTAGACATAAACTTAGAGGTTAAGCAACGATGGTGAAGTGTGTGTCTAGGATAATTTAAGTTGTATACCTGAATAGACACAAGCACTATGATATTTTAGGGTATAGGCCTTAAATAATATTAAGTGCTAAATAAGAAACTAATATATATATATATATATATATATATATATATATATATATATCATAATGTATGTTAAATACCTTATTTGCTATATTATGAACTAGAATACCTTAGTAATTCCTTATATGTGCTAAATGATATGTATACATGCGTTAGGTTTTTACCTAGATTGCTAAGCACCGGAAAAGTTAAGGTCTATTGCCGACCTAGTATTAGGAAACTTTATGTGTTTAGATTTCTAAGCATTTAATTACGGTAGTCAAACTGAGATGTAACTTTTTAGAGTAACAAGGATGAATATGCTTCTAAACCTTTCCTATCTATATTCACTTGTCTCGATACACTGAATGCCTGTTTTGGTATATAGAATGTCATGGTTAGGACACATAGCGGATTAGGAAACGAAAACGAAAACCGTCAGTCCGAGCCTCGTGTAATCGAGCATGCACCAAAAGTTATGCCAGTAGCTGAGCCAATCATGATGGAAATGATATATAGGCGATGGTTGATTGTCAAATAGAAGAGACAAGGTGTATACGTCAAAGGAATATGGATGAACCTACTATATGCGTCTTGCAATGTGATCTAGGAGAAGAGTCTTCAGAAGAAGGAAACTATAGTAGGAGTGTTAATCGTATTGAACCCCATGTAATAAGGAGAAACAACCTTGATAATAGGATTAAGAGGGAGAGATGCAAGTACAAAGACTTCATGAGTGCCAAGCCACTATGTCTTTCTGGAAGCCCAACACTAATAGAAGTTCGAGATTGGATCTCCAAGACGAAAATGGTGTTTAAGAGTTGAGACTGCAGCGACCGACAAAAGAGCATCTTAGCGGTTAGACAACTAAAAACCGGAGTATTAAGTTGGTGGAATTTAGTAGTTGACTCCATGCTGAAGGGAGAAGCAGAGGAGATGTCATGGGAGAACTTTCTGGAGTAGTTAAAGAAGCAATACTTCTCTAAACAAGATCTTTTGGAGATCAACAATGAATTCCAAAGATGAGTATCAATGAGTATGATGCATCTTTTACAAAGAAGGTGAAGCTAGTTCCTACCGAGCTTTCCAAGGTGAATAATTTTGCTAATGGACTACCACGGATTTTGGTTCAACTGGTAAAACTAGCAACTACTCTAATAGCAGCCATCTGGGAGGCTAGGAACGTAGAAACCCATATAAGTGAAAGGGTCTGGAGAAGGCTAAAAAAGGAGAGAAAAGTAAGCTTGAAGGATATTCAAGATCTAAGAAGAAAGGAAGATCCTCGAGCATGACCCTAAATACAAGAGGTTTGGGGGTGTCAATGAAGCAAAATGGTGCAATAAATGCAAGAATACACATGTTGGACAATGCAAAAGAGAAGTGACCTGCTAGTGCGAAATACGTTGTCATTATTCTGATGAGTGCCGGTAGAAAGGAAGGGTGTGTTTCGAATGTAAGGAGGAAGGGCATGTGATGAAGGATTTCCTAAATAAGAAAGAAGCTACAAGACCAAATATTCCACCAAAGCCGAAAGCAATATCATATCATATGATCCTTGATGAGACAACAATAGGTCGGGAATAGAGAGTGGCTTATTTAACTATGGGATATGAAGAAGAAGATTAGAAGCGTTAGGGTGTGTGGACTGATGTAATAAGAATGTAGTATATATAAATCTTGACATCATTTTCAAGAAGTAATATAAACCCTGCTTATGTTATATGTGTTAAGTTGGGACATGATTACATATATATATACCTACATAAGAATTATACAACCGTTCATGAATTTGTTATGATAATATTGTTGGGACATGAGATGAAAGAAGTTTGTGATAATTTTGTGATATGCTATGAGATCAAGAAAGTCCATTAAACATAAATAATTTGAGAACTGTTATTTAGTATTCACTTTACTTTACCAAATATATTACATATTTTCTTATAATATCGAATTATTTTACAACATGACATTGTATATCTTTTTAATTTCTTAGTACCAAACGCCATTTTTTTTAATAACGAAGTTATCAACTACCTGATAATATTATAATCATTACCTGGCTTTACATTATTTCGATCATGTTGTAGAGATATTAAACAAGTACTTTAATTATTTAAGCATAGCTTTATACAGATTATGTGCTAGATATTAAACATGTACTTTACCCGCAATTGTCATCAAATTGAACCGCCGATATCTGAAACCACATGCATACATTATCTAGGTTAATTTAACATCTAACAACTAACCCGCCGTTCAAAAAAAAAAAAAAAAAAAAAAAAAAAAAAACATGCATACATTAATAAGTCTGTTGCAAGTCATTAAATATTAAAATTTGAGTGAAACAAAATACCACTGTACCTTTTAGTTTAATCATTCAAGACACTCTAAATTTCTAGTGTAAATATCTTCCATAATGCCATTCAAGACATCAAAACCTTCCAGTGTAAATATCTTCCACAATGGCATGTGGACACTGGACACCACCTGCTATTTATGTAAAACTTTTGAAGATAAATTCATGATGAAAATAAGTCAAGAAAAAAAGTGCTCAAAACTAGATAAAATAGTGAAAGAACGAAATGTGTAATAATACATACTTAGCAAAAGCATGCCCATGAGCAGCTATACTTCCGCACACATGAGCATATTCAATCTTTAAGTCATGTTCAATTTTTGCAGTTTGTTTTTTCCTAAACTTTCAAATTACCTAAAATCCCTCAAAACTCTAATCAACTTAAAAAAACATTAAGGATCGAAACACGTGGCTTAAAACACTTAAAACATCTCTATCATGCCTAAGTACATAGTTAAACATGTGCATCCCTTTGAAACTTTTAAAGTTAACGATACCTTCATTATTTGAGGCAGAATCTAAAATATTTAAGATTTTTGAATTTTTAAGATCTGAATTTTAAGTGATTGAAAAGGCCAATGGGAGAAAAAGAAAGGAGACTGTCATGTCAAATAGAAATAGAAATAGAAAAAAAGTTGCTGAAAATTTAAGGTATTTTCGGAACACATTTTCTTTTTATTAAAAAAAAATCATTCTCTTAAGAACTAATAGACTGTTAAACAATTAATAGGCTATTGTTATATGAATCTAAAAAATTAAAAATCTAGTTTCCTCTTAATTAAAAATTTGTTTCTATTAAAAGACTATCAAACGACCCCTAAATTATTTTATACATCGAAGAATTAAAAGAATATCAAAACTATATAATAAAGTCCCATAAAAAGAATATACAATGATACATGTCTACTCTCATAACCATATACATGACTCTAGTGCGTACAAATGTCTATTTTCAAACCATTTTCCTCAAATAATACAACTTAAAACACTAAAATAGCATAGCTGAAAGAAACAGAAATTTACTCATGAATCATGATATTCTTAAGTTATAAACTTCTTCAATCTTCAATTATTGCCATTCACTTTTAAGATAGACACATGTAGTAGTGTCATAAAAAAGGAAATGGAACAACTTATCAAGTAACACAATAATTGAAAAGCACACTACATATATAACTAGTATTTAAAACATCACCCTTAGGAGCAAAGTGAAAATAATGTCATTTATATTATATGAAACAAGGTAAATGACAAACGGTTAAATAAAATGAACATGAATTTATATTATCAAGTCATATGCCTATGATCCCACCATGCTAAATTGCTTGCTTAAATTCATATTAATATCTTAAGGGTTGTTTCATTCACTCTAAAATGAGAAGTTTTGCAACATGCATGACGTGGATTTATTTATCTAAATGTGGCTTTTTAATACATCTCACTTTTCGATTTGTACGTTCTTTTTGTTTTCATTAGTTTGACTAAAGGCTAACAAAAGCAAAATTAAGGTAAGACTGAATTTCTCAACTAGTCCATCCAATTAATCTTAGTCATAAAGTTTCGAAAAATAAACAAAAAAAAAATGCCTAACTAATGATAAAGTTAAAAGTATTAAAAAAAAAATAAAAGATATAGCTTTTGATATATATATATATATATATATATATATATATATATATATATATATATATATATATATATATATATATATATATATATATATATATATATGATGGGTAGAAATTTTCATCTTTACTTTATTATCATTATCTTGAACTAACATCCTAGTGAGCCTAAGATCTTGAACTTGTCAATATCTTGGGACTACCTTCTTGTTTTTTTGTGACTTCTTATACTTTTCTGTGACATCTTATACATGTATGAAAGACTTAAGTAAAAAAGATTGACCAGATAAAAAAGAAATGTGGTCAAAACAAAAGAGACGTTGAAGTCTTTCTTAAATATCGAGTCAAGCGAGATCAAGGAAGATCCCTAGATTTTAGGATGTGTTGTTATGTACTTCTATAAAGTGTAAGTGATCCATTTCCACATACATGTTCTGACATCTACTCTATTTTCTTCTATGAACACTCTTGAACACATTAACACAAAGATCACTATCAAGTAGCACTTGTAGCACCCTTTTATTTAATCAAAGTTCTAAGGTAGTATGTCATTATCACTTCCCGATGTTTTACGCATGAAATCCTAATGGATTAAGGGTTTTCCTAAGACATCTCTATGTTCTTGTAATTACATTATTTACGTAGTGTCGACTGTTCAAATCACAACATTCACACACTTTGTTTCAATCATTTATTTACACGAATATAAGAATTTCAAAATAAACTTAAAGATAACTTGTGATATCTTGGACCCTTTTTGATAATCGTAAGGTAAATCACTTTATTCAACAAATTCATAGTGTGAACACTATTTTGTACCGATTCTAAAAAGATACACTCTAAGGTAAATCACTTTGTTCAACAAAGTCATAGTTTGAACACTATTTGCATCATAAGCCAAATCAATATTTTCGAGCAACCTTTTTGAAATTACTGTTTTGTTCCCAAGATCTTGCGTATGACTAAGATGATGGGTTTTGAGCATAACAAACAAAAAACTTATGTGTGCATGCAACCTTTGTTGAAGATCTATGTTTTCTCTAATTGAACATACAACATTTGAACATCAATTGGAAAACCCTAAAACTACTAGTACATTTTCAAAAATTACTAATAGGGTTACAAAAACATACCTTAATTGTTATATATCAATAACAATGAAATCCTAGTCTTCTTGAACTTTGAGAGCAAGCATCACAAGTGTCACGCCTCTAATGGTTCACACCCAGTATAAGCAAGAGGATGATAGGTGGGATAGGAATTTCGGCTATCCCTTTAGGGTTTTAGGTGGCCGAAACTCATAGGGTGTAGAGATCTATTTATAGTGCAAATATGATGTCTTCGATAACCCTAATCCGAATATAATATTATTAATTCAAATTGGTAATTATCTAGCTTGTTATTTATCCATACGGGATAATCAAGAAACCCTAGATTATCCATATAGATTTCGTCCAAGCGTTCTTCCATGGGAAGGTTCTGGAACCTCTTGCTCAACTATTGTACAATTGCATTTCTGCCCCTGCATTTTCAGTTAGTTCCTTTAATCCCAAAATTAATTCTAATTAATTTCTGACTAAATATTAATTAACTATTTCTATTTCTAACTAATATATTATTCCCATAATATATTAACAAATCATTTATTTCAATTTATTAATCAAATAATAAATTCAACCGCTCTCTCCAAAAGTCATCATGTCTAGTTGCTAGTTTTGAGGTCAACCCAAAAGGACTGTACTACTATCAATTCAAGTATATACCAATTATACTTATGGGTTTAAACACATAATCTAACAATCTTCGACTTGGATAAGTCTAATAACTATAGTTGCCCGTATGAATTCTAAAATTGATTAGCAAATTGTAGCTCTCAAAATCCGTTGTGGAACTCCGACCTAGTCAGTTACCTGTCGTAAGATAATTGTTCAAATATTCCTCTGTTCTACAAGATGCCGTATAGACATGAGACATGGATTATAATCAATCTTAATGTCCAAGTTTTGTTTCCCGATTTCTGATTTATGAAGACTGAAATTAGACTACCAATTGAACACATCAATTCAATGCAGGCTTCACCAAGCGCTTTAGATGTCGATAACAAATCATCTAGGGGCCTACAGATATCGCTTTTCCTGTTAGGGCAAAAGAAACGGTTAAACTTCGACTTATATGCTTGCATTATTCACTCATCAAATCATGCACAACAATATGTTTTATAACATCAAGTTACTGATGCGTTTAAGTATTATCAATGCACAACTGACCTGTAAACAACAACTCATATATCTTTGTTTCAAGAATATAAGATATTATCGTCTCAAAATTAATCGTGATATAATCCATGAAGTATTTCTCTAAGCTTGGGTTTATCTAATACTCAAAATCCCCATTTTCCAAGTACTCATGAATATTAAAGCAAACAATTGCTATATCTAATCTCCATAAACAATCTACAATTTAATTCATGATAGTCTTAATTCGCTACTTACTTCCAAAAGTACGAGTGACTGTGGAATTTCGAATAATCAAGTTATTCAGGAAGTAAAACATGCAAAGTGAAACACAATAATAACCTAACTAACTATGGTCTCAAAACTATTGAATATAAATTAAACTCTTATTATTTAATCACCATATTAATTAGACATTATTCACTATATAATGTTTCGAGTAATCAACTAAACACTTGAATTAAACATCAGTCATGCCATGTTAGGAACATGCATACTATATCTCTCTATGGTTCTTCCTTTATGAACAAATCGATTGGACACTATTCCAATGATGCTTATTTAATAATACCATATTCTTGTCACTACTAGAATGCATTAGAGTTCAACCTTACATGCAATGATCTTTTGTAATGTCGAGGCTTCAAAGTCACAGAGACTTTGCCAATGATATTACAAAATGTTCCATTGAAACTTTGTTACTTAAAACAATTTCATGGTAACGAAGTCTCAAATTCAAGATACACTCCATAAATATCTTAATTGCATTAAAGTTCCTAACTCACATGTAGATATTATCATCAACTTCCACTATGGAAATATTTCCATGTTCCCATATGACTATCTGTTTTGAACAAGATTCACCTCCATTCGGAATTATGTCAATATGGTCCATCCAAATTAATACTATATTGCCAACTGTCCACAAGCAACAAATCTTCAGTAAACCTCAGAGTTTTCTTGGCGGTTTTTTAACAACTTTAGTTACACCAAGTTCTGGTCCTTTTCCCTCTCAATACGTAAGACATTTCGAAAAATCAAAACAAGTGAATATTATAGCATATGTAAACGATCCTATATTCGAAGCATATGAGACTCGATACATAATGTCTTACATAAAGGCCTGATATTTGATTAGTCTCTAGCTATAATATTTCTATATATCAAATTTCCTATGTTGAACCATTCCAACACGATATTCATATATGACCAAGACTAAGTTTTTATTAAAATTTCCAATCTAAACTTCTAGATTTGAAATGAAGTATGAGTGCCCCCCCCCCCCCCCCCCCCCCGCCCTAAATTTTTTTTTTTTTCTGTTGCAAAACAATTTCCAAACTTTTCAATTCACAAATTTGAAATGTTTGTTTCCTACAATTTTTATTACCAACTTGCAACACTTAGCATAACAACTATCTCCTACTAGCATAACAATTATGCTCCCACTATCTTTGACATATATCTAGAAATCAACTGGATTTTTAGAAATCAATATTTTTGACTTTATTACTAAAGTAGAATTTCTGATACGCGATGCTTTGATAGGCCTCCATTTAGACTCCTTAAGCATATATACCTCCATTAGACAACATATGTGTGTGTTTAAACCCTTTCATAACTTATAACCATATGTCTTGAAAGTACAAACAATTCCTTGCCATTTCTCACAATTCGGACTATCAAATGGGATGCCGTAATCATATTGTGAATTTGAAAATGCAATTATCACAACTACTAATCATAATGATATTAATCAAATCTTTAAAATCTACTAGCAAAAGTGTTTCATCATAATAATTTTCATGTATTAGAGCAAAACCTTTTGCCACTTGGATTTTATGGTGTATATGTTCCCATCTATGTGAATCTATCATTACTGACCTATAATTTTTATGGAAAGGTTTATGACAAATCTAAATTCTAATTTAGCTTTCATGGACTGAACTTTACTTGTTCTTAACTGCTTTCCCTCTAGTAGCACAAGGGTCTACCAGCGCTTCCATGTTGTTTAAGCATCTCACTTCCATTTTACCAATGTACTATCACTGATTAAAGTGCTCTACCTTTCGCAGTCAAATGAGAACCATATAACTCATAAACATTGCCAACCTACCTGAAAGGTGAACAGAAACATGAATGTGTTAACTTAAAACGATAGGTTATCAACCTCTGGGCATGTGCTATTGATAACTAAAAGGTTTATTCTTCATTGACTCCTGAAACTCTTCAAGATCAATAATACTCCCACTGACTTCTTGACATATAAGTTTTTCTATCAAGGAACAATCCTTGCCGAGCAAAAACACATATTGAAAAAGTAGTATGGATTCTCGAAAAGAAAACACTTCATGGAATTGGTTTCATTTATCCTATGTTTTAACCAAAACATCACGACCTTCTAATTTAAAATTTGCTAGAGTAAGAAAACATTATTACTCCACATTTTATGAGGTGTTATAAACCTACTTAGTACGAAAAAAGCTTCAAGATATGATTTGTAGTTACTAGAGCAAGAATCTAAAACTTTAATTGGATACGAACAAAGTATGACTCATCTCATGATTGAATCATTTCAACAATTATCTGATTCCTCTTCTGTCACACCACCGGCTAGCGGCGGAAACACTGGGCTGTGTAAGTTCATTTTTGTATCACAGTTATCAAACATACATTGAACAGTACAAAAGAAGTATATATACTACATATCTTTATTAATGATAGAAAGTTACATTATTCCTGTTTCCTAAATATTATTACATAGTATCTGAATTATCGAACACGTCTTAACAAATATATGTTCCATATGAACAAAAAGGATAACAGTAAAATTCCCCTGTTCAAGTAACATTCTAGCTTATCAAGTTCCAGAAAACACATGCGTTTTTAAAATACATCAACATAAAGTTGGTGAGTCCATAATTTTTGACTCTTAGTAAAAATAGTACTTTTTCTAAGTTTCAACAGTATAAATCATAGTTTAAAAGTTTCAATCTGACTGATACTTGTCTCCAACATATAGCATATATCCTATGTATAATGGTTTACTTACTAAATAAGTGATATACCTACAATCTCCATATACTTAAATCAAGGAAGGTTACTATGTATAAATCTTATTTCAATTCTATATGAGTATATATGCTAGGTACAATTGTTTACTTAATGAATAAGTAGAATACCTACAATTTCTTGAACTTAGAGTATAACTATTTGGGAAACTTATACTTAACATTAATACTTGTATATCGATAAAGAATAATGTTTCTAAAATTGTGCTACCATGAGTCCATAACCGCTGCTATATTATATACAAGACCTCTGATTGGTGCTATAAAGGATCTAACCAATGGTTCCACGAAGGATTCTACCATTGATGCCAAAAAAGATTTTTCCCTTGGTGCCACAAATGATTGCACCAATATAAATACTCTGCACAGTTCATCGACGCCAGACTACAATAAAACAAATAAAAGGACAGTTCGTCACCTAGTGGGTTTCATAAACCGTGGATTGTAGCTGGGAACCACGAGTGGGGTACCAAACCGTATTGATCTATGCACTGTTGGATTTGGTGTCTAAGCCCATAACTATAACTGGGATGTACTTGACTCGATTGTAGCATGGTCCTTTTAGGATTCTTTCACCAGTGCAATTTGATAGGAGGGACTTTTAAGAATAAGGTTATTTATGATTTATTAATATATTATAAGTATAATATATTAATATGAAATTATAATATTTAATTAGTAGTGATCAAGAATTAATTTGGATTTAATTTTGTGGTCAAAGGAGACTAATTAAATATATGGGGATTAATTATGTAAATCAATGATTCTTATCGTGTGGGCCAATGATCCATGATTATTTAGACGGGATAAACCAATGAGATAATCCATGGAGCATAAGAATGTGAAAGGTCATGGAGCATTAGAGTTTGCATGAATGTAACCCTAGCTTAGCAACACTATAAAAGCATACCCCTAGTCCCAAAATCAGTTACACATATACACCCATTCATTCTAAGAGAGTGAAGTTGATTTTGTGCTAAGTAACCTATTCTATTAAGCCTCCTCTTGAATATTGGTGTTTGTGAACCATTAGAGGCATCACACTTGGGGTGCTCAATCTTTCATAGGTCAAGAACTACAAGTCCTTCTAAAAGGTAAGTTATCTAACTAGTTGTATTGTTCAATTGTTCAATTGTATGCTAGTTAGGGAGAATGCTTTGGAAAGTTGAAAATATGCATGTGTAATTTGAGAAAACATAGACCCAAAGCATTTAGGGTTGCATGTGAACCATAGGAGTGTTATAGTGCTCAAAACCCAATAGTGGTATCAGAGCCTAGGATTCTTTTCTATTATACTTGATGCTTGTTATTTTTCAAAGTTGAGATAATCAAAATTTTGGCCTCTGACTGATGAACTCACCGAGTCCACTGGCCGACTCGATGAGTCCACTTAGTAACAGAGTAACTCGACTAGTCAGTTCATGAACTCGACGAGTTGCAGGCTCTGGTTGCAGAAATTCGAGGTTTTTGTCCAGAATTGGATTAGGATCATTACCACAAAGTGTTTCGAATCATAAATCTATTTTTTCTGATATAGTAGTGATCATCCTCATCCAATTACAAGATAATTGTGAAAGTTTTAAGATAATTGTTGATTTATATGATAAACAAAGTTGCTTGCAAATTTTTGACTTGTATTATCTTGTTTATAAGTTTAGCTAGATAATTCTTGAATTACATGATAATTTTTGTTGTTAGAAGATTGATCTAAATGAATTTTAATGACCTCCATAACCTATCCTCAAGTTATGGAAAATGAAAGGTCTCACCTTTAAAACTGCATTAAACTCATAAGTTATGAATATGAAGAGTTTCGACAATTTTCAAAACATGCCCTCAAGTTTTGGAATTTGTAAACTCACATTAAAAAAACTTTAATTCCAAGCTAATTTGCATGGTTATTCACACCTTTTTTATGATCCTCGGCATCCCAGTCACAAACTTGAAGGGCACACTCGAGATTTAAACATGCCATTGAAAGGTTTAATGAATCTCAAAGAATCTAGGATTTTCAATCCAATTAAAACTTAATAATCTATTTCGTTTTTCATGGTGGAAATTGGTAAATTGTCATTTATCTACCTTCAAATATTTTACAATTGGATTACGGCATCCCTTTTTACAATTGTAAAATATTATGTTGGGTCCTAGCCTTAATATTTCATTTGGGTGTAATATTAAGGATTATCATCTAACCTAAACTTTGTTCTTCTTCTTTCTAGGTGTCTATCCCAAACAATGCTTCCAACTCAATTCCTTCAGGCTCTTTCTCCCTCACGAACCTATGTGGAAGGGTCATTTTCGATGGCTCGAACTTCAATGAATGGATTCGAAACATTCGAATGGCTATTCGCTATGAGGAAAAAGAATATTTCCTAGATAAAAAGCTCAAGGAGATTGATATCACTACTGCTACTCCTGAACAAATCGTTGAACATATTACTCATGAGAGGGATGCAACAAAGGTGTTGTGTCTAATGATTGCTACCATGACTACTGAGCAGCAGAATTCCTATGAGGACTACTATCCTTTTGAAATGTATCAAGATTTGATGGAAAGATACCATCAAAGTGCTCGGCAAGAGAGGTATGAGATCATTGCCTCTATGATCACAACCAAAATTAAGGATGGTGAACCCATCATGGTCCACTTGCAAAAGATGCATAGATTTGGGGACCGCTTGCTTACATTGAAAGTCAATTTTGATGAAGAGTTGGCCATAGATATTATTCTAAACTCTTTACCTTCTTGTTATGACCAGTTTCATATGACCTAGCTATCATATGAAAAAGGAGGAGGTCACTCTTAGGAAGCTTCAATGCATTCTGAGAACTGCAGAGAGCAACTTGAAAGGTAAGTCGGTTGCATCTACTCCTAATACTACTTCTTCCCCTGTTTTGGCAATCAAACATGGAAAGGGAAAGAAGAGGAAGGCTCCCTACAAGAGCCGTAACGGAGAGTCTCTTGATGGATCCTCTTCAAGTGGGACAAAAGTTGGTTCTGCTAATCCCTCCTCCAATCTGAAGGATGCAGAGTGCTTCCATTGTCATGAAAAAGGGCACTGGAAATCAAGATGGCCCAAGTACTTGCGGGACATAAAAGATGGCAAGATCAAGCCCTCCTTTGCAGGTATTTACACTATTCAATCTAATAACTCATCACATGCTAATTCTTGGGTCCATGATACAGGTTGTGGATTTCACATTTGTTTTGATTTGCAGGGCCTAAAAAGAAGTATGGATGTGGAGCACGGGAAGATAAACTTAATCATAGGAAATAAGAAAGTGTCGCCTGTAACCAAGATTGGAGTTTATTCTTTATTGCTTACTAATGGTTTAGATTTAGATTTGAATAATTTTTGTTACTCGGCCTATATGGCTAGAAATATTATATCCTTTCACAGTTTATATAATCAAGGTTGTACCGTTTCTTTTAATAATGAAATTGGTGTTATTAATGCTTATTACAATGGTGTATTTTATTTTGAAGCATTACCTTGCATTGGTATATATGAAACTATGATGGTTGTAGATAACTTAGGAAATAATATGTTACACATTGATTCTTCTAATGATTTGGACAAGGCATGCTTGTGGCATTGTCGTCTTGGACATGTCAACAAGAAGCGCATAGCCTAACTCGAAAAGGATGAAGTCTTGGAGTCATTCAACTTGAAGTCGGATGACACTTGCGAATCTTGTTTACTTAGAAAGATGACCAAGTCATCCTTCACTGGTACTTGTGAAAGGGGTGAAGGTCTGTTGGATTTCATACACACTAATGTGTGTGGACCATTTAGAACCACCACAAGGGATGCTAACCGCTTCTATGTGACTTTCACTGATGATTACATCAGATATGGCTATGTCTACTTAATCAAGGATAAGTTAGAAACCTTTGAAAAGTTCAAAGAGCTTAAGCAAGAAGTGCAGAATCAATTGGGTGGGAAGATAAAGATGTTGCAATCCAATCAAGGGGGAGAGTATCTTAGTATCGAGTTCCTTGACTATCTTAAGGAATGTGGAATTGTTTCACAATTGACGCTACCTGAGACACCACAGATTAATGGTGTGGATGAGAGGTGCAATAGAACCTTGGTAGACATGGTTCTTTCCATGATGAGTCGAGCTTCATTACCTATCTCATTCTGGGGGTATGTCTTAGAGACTGCCACCCATATCCTTAATCTAGTCCCTACCAAAAAGTTTTCCAAAACACCTCATGAGATTTGGACATGTAAGGTTCCCTCATTGGACCACATCAAAGTTGGGGTTGCGAGGCTTTCGTGAGACACGCGACTCATGACAAGCTCGAACCTCAGAGTGAGCAAATTATTTTCATCGGCTACCCACAAAAGTCCTTTGGATATCTCTTCTATAGTCTGAGTGACAATGTTGTGTTCATTGCAATGAGAGTAGTCTTTCGTGAGAGAGAGAGCTCATATGCCAAGGGGACAGTGGGAGGAAAATTGACCTGGAAGAGCTTCAAGATTCAAGCGGTGAAGGAACCTCAAACACTATCACTCAACCTGAGTATTAAACTCCAGTTGAGCCAATTGATGAGTCCGTACCTCCGAGACGTTCCAATAGAGTTAGTGTTCCACCTGTATTATATGGTTTTCATATAACAGTTGAAGGCGATACATTTATCAGTGATAGCACACTAGTAAATCTAGCTGAACCTAACAACTACAAGGAAGCCATGGCAGGCCCTGAGTCTGCAAAATGGAAAGAGGCTACGGATAGCGAGATTTAGTCTATGTATGACAATAAAGTTTGGAACTTGGTTGACAATGTATCGGGTCGTAAGACAATCCGGCGCAAATGGATCTTCAAGAAGAAGACCGACATGGATGGGAAAGTACACAAATATAAGGTGCGACTGGTTACGAAGGGCTTTACTCAAACTCATGGAGTTGACTATGATGAGACCTTCTCACCAGTACTTAAGATTAAATCTATAAGGGTTATGTTGGCCATAGTTGCATTTCATGACTATGAAATATGGCAAATGGATGTCAAAACTGCTTTCCTTAATGGAAAGTTGCCTGAATATGTTTAAATGAGCCATCCATAAGGTTTTGTTAATGCAAAGTACCCAAATAGAGTGTGTAAGATTATGAAATCCATTTATGGATTAAAACAAGCATCTCACAGATGGAATCTTTGTTTTGATGAGAAAGTAAAAGAGTTTGGATTTTCGAGAAGTGAGGATGAGTCATGTGTATATGTCAAAGCTAGTGGGAGTATAGTAAGCTTTTTGGTAATGTATGTAGATGACATACTGCTCATAGGAAATGACATCCCAACGTTGCAGGAAGTTAAGTCCTGGATTGGGAAGTGTTTTGCTATGAAGGACCACGGAGAAGCAGCTTATATTCTAGGGATAAGGATATTGAGAAACATGAGTAAAAGACTAATATGACTTAGTCAAACTACCTACTTGGAAAAGGTGTTAAAACGTTTCAGCATGGAGGAGTCCATGAAAGGTGACTTATCTGTCCAAAGCAATACCAAAGTGAGTAAGACTCAGAGTCTGAGTACAGAGGCTGAGATAGAAGAGATGAGTCGAATACCGTATGCTTCCACAGTTGGCATGATCATGTGTGTTATGACTTGTAATCGCCCTAATGTGGCCTTTGCTTTGAGCATGGTCAACAGATATCAAGGTAATCTTGGTAAAGATCATTGGACTATAGTTAAGAACATTCTTAAATACCTGCGGAGGACTAAGGACTGGGTCCTTACCCTTGGTGGGAGTGATGAATTGAGAGTGACAGGGTATAACGACGCCAACTTTCAAACCGATAGAGACAATTTCCGCTCTCAGTCGGGCTGGGTGTTTACCCTGAATGGAGGAGTAGTGACATGGAAAAGTTCCAAGCAGGAGACTGTATCTGATCCAACGTGCGAATCAGAGTACATAGCAGCAAGCGAAGCATCGAAGGAGGCAATATGGTTGAAAAACTTCATCGGAGACCTTGGATTCATACCATCCATAAAGGAGCCTATAGAGATTTTATGTGATAATGAAGGGGTGGTTGCCTTAACCAAGGAACCAAGAGATCATGGTAGATCCAAGCATATCGACAGAAAGTAACACTTCATAATACATCAAGTGGAAGAACGACACCTCGTGGTAAAGGGGATATTGTCAGAGGACAACCTAGCATATCCACTTACAAAAGGACTGAATAAGGTTAAGCACTTGCAAGATGCAAGGGGAATTGGGCTAAGGAAGTGTAACACACAAGTTTAGTTTTTGTGTTTTTATTATAAAATATTATATGAAATTTGATTATTGAGTTCTAACATATAGTTTTTACTAGAAATGAAGTAAAATTATGTTTAGAATCACTCAGAAAATATTGTAAGTCTTATAAGATTCCAATCAAATGTCAAATATTGAAAGTTCACGAAGATATAAAATTTTAAATAAGTAATTTTTTTATTGAAAGTTGTAAATAATCTCGTTAGAAACATTTATGCAAAAACCTCATCGAAATCCGAGTTATAACGAAGACGTTATGACCAATTGAAGATCCGCGACAAAACCGGCACGACGCCGAATGACGTAAAAAGTGAGTTTTTGATAAACTAATTTTCAATCTGTATGATCTAAATGAAAGTCGTAGTACTTGTTAAACCGAGAATTTACATAAAAAGAACGTCCATATCTGACTTTGTATGAGGAAGTTCTGATTTTTCTAAGTTTCGGAATAGTAGTAGACAACTAAAATCTTGAAATAAAGTTCGAGTGATTTTTAGCCGATGCAACCTAAAAGAGAATCGAAGGTCACGTCAATAGTAGTACAACGGTAAAAAGCCAGACGAAAACGGACATCAGATGACGAAGTTATGAATTTTTAACGAATTTTTCTGTCCCGGTCTGTTAAAAATAATAATATTAAAAATGAAGTCAAAATTAGTCGACGGATTCTAAACGAAAGTTGTAGAGTATATTCCCTCCTACACCTGCATATAAAGAACATCAAAAATGGAGCCAATATGGGAAAGTTATGGATTTTAGAAGTTTGGGACACAAAAATTAAGAAAAATGTGTAATCTGAGAAAAATCGCATGGCAGAGGTTCGGCCACGTCACCTCGCATGCGAGCTACCCCGTGTCCGACTCGTGTTTGGTCTGATGAGTCATACAAAGCGGAGGTCCAACCGGATTCAGACACGTGTCGCAACCCCTCGCAGCCGAAGGCGTGGTCTAGTCCAAGACCGACACGTGTCCGCCACCTACCTCGCCTCGCATCTGCCATCTGTCTCGGTCTCGCATCCGACGCGTGGCTTCTTTCTTCTTCCCTCCGGATCCGAGCTTCGCCTATAAAAGGGAGGGCGCGAACCCTCTTGGATATATTTTAGAAAATTGCCTATTTTCACCCCTAAATCAATATTTCTTTCATTTCAACTTTCCCCGAAGCCTCAAGATCATACCCAACACCCAAAATACATTCCGAAGTACCCGTAGAGCCCTAAAATTTTATCTTTTCGGTTTGAAGCTCAACCCTCGCAAGGCCCAGTTTTCAATAAAGCTCCCGGTTTTCAGCGAAGAAAGTTATCTATTATAACGAAGTGCTGCACAAATTAGTATTTTAACCCCCGATTAATTCACAATGAGTTCAATATATAGGAACAATTGTACGTTATGTGTTATATGTGCTATGTGCTTTTCCGTTGTTATTATTTCTGCTATTTATGATAGCAAAGCTATACCTTTGGCCATGTGATCAGTGAAAGGACTTAGATTCATAGTGGTACTAGTATGTAGCCTCTAGCCATGTAGAGCATGTCTCGTAAGAGAATGACTTCTATTCTATGACATTGGAAGAAGGTTAGACAGGGCTGAAATCCTAAAATCTAGCAAAATGTTTAATCAGAAAGTGTATGTCTTCTGTGCCATTTGGGCTGAAGCTTTATTGATGTATATCAAGTATGGAAATGGTTATGTCTCATTGATTGTATATCTCTGAATCAAATCATTGATTGATATGGAAAGCTTGTCAAATGATTTACATATGCCTTTGTTGTTCCTTGTTCATCTTTGCTTCTTCCATATTGAAGTATATAATGGCATAACGTTATATTGTATCTATTATTGAACTCACTAAGCGTCATCACTTACCCTCTCAATGTTTAACAATTGCAGGAGATAAGCGTCCAATATAGTTATATACTGATAGAAGATTCTGAAAAGTTTGAAACTATTGTATTTGGTACTCCCGTATGTATAAAACTATAGTATCCTGGGAAGTTATGTAATATATAACACTTTGTAATATTCGTTTTGTATCCAGTCTTATGTAACCAAATTATCAATGTAAAATATTATTTATGAATATGCAAGTAGCATGCTTTGGAATAACTTGGTGTAACAATTGTTGGTGATTCAACAGAAAGAGTACTCACACGATCACAACTGAAAGAAAAACAAATTTCACTATTCTCGAAAGTGGAATTTTGCATGTTCAATTCGTTTGTCTCAAAGGTTGAACCAAAGACAATCAACACTGCACTTGATCATTCTGATTGGGTACAGGCGATGCAGGAAGAACTCAATGAGTTTGAACGAAACAAAGTGTGGAGACTAATTCCAACACCAAAGGATGCTTCTGTGGTTGGACTAACATGGGTTTTCAGGAACAAGATGGATAAGGAAGGAGATGTGTTTCGCAACAAGGCAAGATTGTTTGTGAAAGGCTACTGTCAAGAAGAAGGCGTAGATTACGATGAGACCTTCGCTCTAGTAGCAAGGCTTGACTCGGTTTGTATTTTTCTTGCCTATGCTGCACACAAGAACTTTGAAGTATACCAAATGGATGTGAAGTATGCCTTCTTAAATGGAGAACTAGAAGAGACGATGTATGTAGAGCAACCACCGGGTTTCGTGAACGAGAAGTATCCATATCACTGCTACATTTTGGACAAGGCTATCTATAGTCTCAAACAAGCACCAAGGGCAGGGTATGAAACTCTAACTAGATTTCTCAAAATGTCAAAATTTAAACAAGGTTTGGTTGGCCTAAGCTTCTTTCCTAATAAAGAGGGTGACCATCTTATGATCGTTCAAATTTACGTTGATGATATCATCTTCGGTTCCACAAATCCTGACTTAACAGCCGAGTTTAGGAAGTTGATGGAAACTAAATTTGAAATGAGCTCAATGGGTCCTATTAACTTTTTCCTTGGCTTGAATGTTAGACAGGGACCCGAAGGCATTTTCATTAATCAAGAGGCCTACACAAAAACCTTGCTTGCTATGGTTGGAATGATGGGAGATTCAAAAGTAAAGATTCCTATGGCGTTTGGCACGAATTTGACACCTTCTTTGGACAAACTAGCGGTCGAGATGACCCTTTATCGTCAGATGATAGTGTCCCTAATGTATCTAACAACATGTCAACCAGACATAATATTTTCTGTTTGCTATTGTGCTAGGTTTCAAGCTAATCCACACGAAGCTCACCGACTGGATGTGAAAAATATCTTTCGATATTTGAAGCGAACCTCCTCTCTCGGTCTATGGTACCCAGCCAAGTCAGGGTTCTTTGTCCAAGCTTTCTCAGATGCTGATCTCGGAGGATGTGTACTGGACCGAAAGAGTACCACTAGAGGATGTTAATTTCTTGACGGGAAACTTGTTAGTTGGCAGTCCAAGAAGCAAACATGTGCGTCTCTTTCAATAGCCGAAGCTGAGTACATCGTAGCAACATCCTATACGTCACAAGTCATTTGTATACAAAGCCAGCTTAGAGATTACGACCTGAGTATGAAGAAGATTCCTCTCTACTATGACTCAGAAAGTTCAATAAGGATTTGTCACAATCCAGTGCAACACTCAAAGACTTAACATATTGCACTAAGATATCATTTCATCAAGGACCACATTGAAGATGGCAATGTGGAAGTTCACTTCGTTCGGTCCTCTGATCAATTGGCTGACATCTTTACTAAGGCCTTACCAGAAGCAAGTTTTAATACAATATTACAAGGCTTGAGAATGATGGAAGCAGAGTCGGTAACAAAACCCTCTTACATCTCTCTAAAAATTAAACAAGCAAAATAGAGCGTTGGTTTGGTCTATTTTGGCTCCGGAATTTTAGGGAACTGAAATGAACCGAACGTTCGGTCTATTTCGGCTCTGGAATTTTAGGGAACCGAAATGAACCAAACGCTTGGTCTATTTCGCTTCATCTTTTCTAAGGTCAGGTTTCGGTTCTATATCTTGTAAGTCTTGATTGATCTTTTTGCTTAGCCCTCTTTCTCTTTTATTTGTATTTCTGTTTTTATTCTGTTTCAGAAATACCAAAAATACAAAAATATTTTATTTCTGTTTTTATTTTTTTTCAAAAATTCCAAAAATACAAAAATATTTTATTTTCTTTTTCAAAAATAACAAAAATCCAAAAATATTTTCTTCTTGTATTTCGTGTGGAACAACGAAGGTACATGCAGTGGAACAAGAGCAGGTAGAATATTCTTATCCTTGAACTAGTGAGGTGTCCCTAGAAGCATGCTGCTGCATGTACATCGAAGCCTCCAAGACTCTAAGTGAAGCCTTAATGATTCGATCCATACCAATCGTTTCATCCCAATTAGGCTGCTAAATTCACTCAAGTCATGAGGTACCTTACTCTTCTCATATGAGTCAAGAGTTTTCTGCTTTGTCATACTTATATAGCAGAGGTAATTTCAGTTCTTTAACCACCTCCTCTACTTTCTCCATTACTTTTCATTCCACCAACGTAACCCTTGAGACTCTCAACATTACCACTAAGGTTTATGGTTACATAAAATACGTGTTTATGATCTTACATACATACACCACGTGCTAAGTGAGACCCAAATTGTTCAACACCAAGGCATTTCTACCCAAAAGATCCAGTTTCGTTTTGGTTTTTGAGATTTAAAATTAATGTCCTGTAACTTCATACTATTTACTACCTACTTGTTCAACAGACCACATTGGTCTCACAAGTACTTCGCCAATCTTTCGGTCTTATTTTAAGTATCGAAGTTCGGTTGAAGGTAACCTACCCTGTAAAGCCATATTTGAAAAGAAGCCTTTCAATGTTTCTTGTAAAACATTTGATCGTATTTTATCGGGGTACCACACAAGCACTTTAAGTCTCTCTTGGATTTGAAGGAAGAGATTCATGCCCAGAATCTTTTGATTCATGTCTTGATAAGACATCACTCACATCTCAAACACACTTTGCTTTATTTCTTTTCATTTGGCACACTCTTGCACGAGAATCCACGCGATTTTCCTAAGTATGGTTCGGTTTTCTAATGGCAATTTTCCAGATCTCTAATTCGGAGTGAAATGATGAGTCATCAACGGATTTGAAAAGAATTCCCAATTGGAGAGGCGGTAACTGGATAAGAATTTAATCCTAGTCAAGAGGTTAAATTTGGGCGCATGAATTTGAAACGTCAACAATCACTCAAGCCGCCTGACAGCTTTTTGCGGAACAGTTGTCAATCCCCGCTTTTTATGGCGACTTTTCAGAGATTCAGTCATCATTATCCTAAAATTTTCTCTCTCCAGGAAACAATATAAAAGGTTTTTCGTCTCAAGGGGTATCTTTACCACTTCCAAATTCTCTCAGAGTATACCGACAATTTATCTTTCTCTATTGTTCATCATCTTCTCGTAAACCAACAATGGCGGATTCTTCATCAGTTTAAAATGAAACGGCTTCCTCCACACTAATGACGATCAAGCCCAATCAGAATCTCATTATCGATCTTGATCCTCATCTCTATGATGCCTACATGCTCCAGGTGGTTGAATTCCTTAAATATTCACCACTCGTCATGGCATTGACGAAAGCTGAAACAGTGCCAATGTCCCTACTATCTCAAGTCTACACTACAACAATGTGCGACAAGAAACAGGAGAGGATTTTCTTCGAGATATTTAATCACAAGACCTCTGTGTCTAAGGTTAGGTTTTCTTCTCTGATAGGGCTTCCTTATGAAGAAACAATGATGAACCCTGATTCGATTACTCTGTCACCTCTTTTCTCGATGTTCTATGATCTTGGCTACATGGATATTTTGACCATAGTCACCAAGTTGAAAAAGTCATGCCTTCCTCCTCAATGGAATGGTCTTTTCACTCTTCTTGTCAATGTTTTGCAGAAAGAGTTTCAGGTTCTGACGGGTCTAGCAAAGGTTTTCTGGTTTTATTCTATGGGCTTTACACTCGTATGAATTTGGATTTTGGTTCTATCATGTGGTCACAACTGGTACATAGTTTGAACTCTTCTTCATATTACTCTGAGGTTTCTTGTGCGCGTTTTTGGTCGAGTGTCAATCGCTGGGACATGGAAAAGTTTAATGTTCTAGTAATGGCGGATTCGTTAATGTCCTCGATTGCCATGCTTCATACGACGAAGATCATCGTGGCTAATCCTTCGAGATTTTCCTATGTGGGTTCAATTCCTGAATCCATGTATGGATCTATTCCTGTTTCAAGCTTGATTATTGCCGCCTATAAGAATATTCCTCCGTCTGGTCCAAGGGTTTATACTCCTGAGATGTAGAAATCACTTGACGATGCTGATAAACTAGTAAAAAGGGGTAAACACAGTGATCCAAAGAAAGCTACTCAGGAAGGTCCATCCTCTAAGGTTGCTGCTTCGAAGAAGAGGAAGTCTGAGAAAGCAGCAACACCTCTTCAAAAAAATCGCAAGGTTAAGAAGGCAGCAAGGAAACTGGTCACTCCATCAACCAGTGATTTTGATTACAACCCTTCAGATCAACCCCGTGATAACTCCGATGATGATGGGACTAAAGAAGTTCCTTCTGATGCTGAGGGAGGTCATTCGCCTCCCCCTTCTCGTACTTATGAGGTACCATTCAATGCTTCGGTTCCATCTCCTCCGACTTCAGTTCCAGTTACTATGGCCCCACGTCCACCGCCTGTATCTGCTGCTTCACCAGTTAGTGCTTCCATTCCACTGCTAGTGTTTTCCCAAGCAACAACTGAACCTAGTGTCAATATATCTGATACGGGGGCACCTACCTTTCAAAGTGAACCTCCATTTTCATCATCACCAACAACCCAGTTAGACACTGTATTGGGCGGAGAGCGATGACGATGACGATGATGATGACGACGCTCCTGTGACGAAACGACATCAGAAAGATTTGAATGATAAGCTTGATACCATTATTGCCTCATCCTCTACTTCTTCATAAGATTATTCTGAGGCTGCTGTTAAATCCATTCTAGAAACGATGCTCCAACGACATGAATCTTCGATTCAGAATGCGAAAGACGTTGTTGATGCTTCGACTTTATCGAGCAAGAAGGCTATTGACGAAGTTAAATCTTTGGTTAATGATGCAAGGATTTTTCTAGAATCTCTTCAAGCGGCATCTGAAACTAACTCCAATAAGGTAAATGCTACAATTAAGTCTATTTCCAAGACTTTTAAGGATGAACAAGCGAAGTTCGACCAAGTTCGTTCTGGCTTACAAGCCGATCAAGCATCCTTTCAGTCATCAGTTGCTTTTCGTCTTGACAAACTCCAAGAAGAGTTGGCATTTAAAAATAAGTGATGGATGAGCTAAGCCGTCAGACTACGCTAATCAAGACTCAGAATGTTGTTTCAATCAAGTACGAAGGGATATTGATGAGCTTAATTCTGAGCGAACTGTTATGAAAAGTTGTGTTTCTGATGTCCACGATCTTCTTTCCAATATTTTGAAAGCTCATGATTCGGTCCTTACAATCACTATTCGGCGGCATCTTGCTGAAAAACTGCGTCCCGGTCTTGCTTTGTTGAGCCGACTGGTGGGTGTTCCGGAGTCGGTTGCTACTCCGCAACAAGGGGGAGATAAAAATGAAGAGCAACAGAAACAATCTCATCAGCAATCACCGAAATCAAAAGAACCGAAAGGTAGTGAAGCTTCGGGTTCTGGTAAAAATGAGAAATGTAAAGGGATCATGGAAGAAGAAGAGAATGATGACACTGCTCTCAAAAGAAGAAATGAAGAGAGAGAGAGAGAGAGAGAGAGAGCTGGATGAAAACTCTCGTATTGCTAAAGAAGCTGAAGAGAGGGAGCGAAAGAAAAAGGAGGCTGACGACCTATTGGAAAGTCGCAAAGTACTTTTTCCTTTATGGATGTTGGAGCGGATGATAAAAGAAGCTATAGATTCTCCAAGAACGCATTGGCTTGAACCAGTCATTTCATTTGACTGTGAGAATTCTAAAGACTCCCAATTTGATATACCCATCACAAGGAAAGCTTTAGTTTTTTTGTAACAGCCCGGATTTCCAGGTATCTCTTATGTTATATTTTTTTGAGTTTTGTGAGGGGACTCGGCGAGTTGGAGCTCAAACTCGCCGAGTAGGATCACGGTTCAGGACGCGGGTTCGCGCCCGGACTCGACGAGTCCAAGGAATGGACTCGGCGAGTCATCGCTGTTTAATGAAACCCTAATTTCCCGGTCCTAAGCCCTATTTAAAGGACCTTATGGCCCTTCATTGCGGCTACCTGGATCTTGAGAGCACCAAAGCAGCTGATGGATTCGTATGAGTGAGAAAAGACGCCATTGTTCACCAAATTTGTGTGTTTTTGCAAGAAAGAAAGAGGAAAGTCAAGCTAGAAGAGTTGGGGATCTTGGATCTTCTTTCATTTCATCAGAGGAGGCTTCTTGAGGTATCATTCAGAGCTTATTTCCGTATTTTTGTTGATATGGTCAAATTTAGGGTTTCTTCATGCCTTATTTGCTTTGTATTGGAAGTGTGAGAGGTCCCATGGGGATATGGTACTTAGATCTGGACCTTAGTAGGTCCATAGAGTCCCTAATGTCATGCTTTATGTCCTCCCTTTTGGGTTGGAGGCTAGGGTTGCCATTTTAGAGGTCATTTCTCCAAAAAGAGCCTTGTAGGTGTTGTATGGTAACTAAGATATGAACTTTACGTAATGAATAAGCTTAGGAGGGCCAGATCTATGAGTGGATGGTGCGGATCTGACCTCAGAAGCTAGTTTGAGTTGATTCATGGCATGGACTCGCCGATTCTGAAGAACAGACTCGACGAGTAGCATGAAGATTGTCCTTAACCACTCAGCGAGTGGTCTTGCCAAGTTAAGGGTCGACTCAGTGAGTCAGGGAGAGTTAGAGAGGGTTGACAGTTGGACTGAGTCGAGCTGGGACTCACCGAGTTGTTCATGAGACTTGGCGAGTTGAGTCGTGGTGGCCCCGCGATTCATGCCAGGTGGAACCCGTCGAGTCAGGGGAGTACTCGACGTGTAAAAAGAGAATCCTAGAGAGTTGGTGAATACGTATAGACTCGCCGAGTCGCCCTAGTGCACTCGCCGAGTCCGGTGAAAGTTGACCGTTGACCGTTGACCAGAGTTGACCAGATTTGACTTGATAGGGGTAGTCAACCTTAGTGGTAAAAGTGTTAATTAGAGATGTATGATGTTAATGGAGGATTATAGCTCGGAGGATCGAGCACGAGTGATTTCCAGGATTCGCGGGTTATCGAGATATACGAGGTGAGTCTTCTCACTATACTTTACCTTGAGTAGGTAATCAGAGTTATGTGTCAGAGTATGTGTATGTTATGTGTATGCTATGTGTTGTACTGCATGATGTCTATGTGATTTATGTTGTGCATGTTTATAGAGTTGGAACCAGAAGGTTCCCAGAGTTAGAACCTGAGGGTTCACAGAGCTTGGGTGCACGGACCCATAGAGTTATAGCGTCGAGTGGCTAATATATGTTTATATGGTATTTTGGGGAACTCATTAAGCTTTGTGCTTACAGTGTTAGTGTTGTTGTTTCAGGTACTAGCGATGACCGTGGGAAGGCGCCGGCTTGATCTGTACACACGCATGGGATTTTTGATATATATATATATATATATATATATATATATATATATATGATCTTGGGATTATGTATGATGTGAATTGGGATTTAAACTTAATGTTTTTATGAAAATTAAATGAGAAATGCTTTTATAATTTGTGAAAAATTATTTTGAAATTCACGGTGTTACATTTTCACTGTTTTGTTCCAACAATCGCTATTCCCTCACCAGATCTGAAAACAGACAGGTATTTGGTTGATTACTACATGGAATTTGCTCATCCTCAGCATCTAACCTGGAGTGCTCAAAAGATTACAACTGTGAAGGTTATGAAGCCGACTTCTGCTGGGAAATTCATCAACGTGAGGTTCAAAGTGACAACATCCTGCTTACCAGTAAGGAACAGTATGAGCGGATTATTGATCATATCAAGCAAATGATTGCTTGTTATATTCATGAATTCACCTTGACGGATCAAGAATTTTCATCTGTTTTGTGAAAAAGACCAACTATCAAATTGATTGGGTAAGCTCAAGATCCAAACAGAATGAAGCTGGGAGTGATTGTTTCGAAGTACCAAACGGTGACGTTCACAAGGAAAGAAAGAGAAAAGTTCATGTTTGCCCTCGATGATAAACATTTGTTTTCCACATCCTATTTGGAACATATCATTGATCTGGTGAACCGGTGTAAGCAGAATAGCTAGGGGTGCAAACGAGTCAAGCTACTCGCGAGCTACTTGGGATCGGCTCGTTAAAAGCTCGACTCAAAACCGGTTTTAAACGAGCCCGAGCCGAGCCGAGCTCGAGCTTAATATTAAGCTCATTTATTAAATGAGCTCTAGCTCGAGCCTATGTAACTAAGCTCGATTAGGCTCGCAAGCCTAAACGAGCCTTTATGAAATATAATTTATTATTATTTTCATATATTAAAATAAAAACATATTTGGGAAATAATGGGTTTTGGGTATTAGTAAACGAGCTTGAGCCGAGCTTAACCTTATTTAGGCACATCAAAAGAAAAACGAGTCGAGCCCGAGCCGAGCTTGTATAATTCTTTGCGATCTCGAGTCGAGCTCAGTAAAAGAATGCTCGAATCGAGCCGAGCTCGAGCTCGAGCCTCATATAACTTAAACGAACCCAAGTCGAGCCTGACCAGGCTCAGGCTCGGCTCGGCTCGTTTGCACCCCTAAGAATAGCGATACTGACAAGAAGTACTTCACAGACATGATTCGGTGGTATATCACTTTCCAACAAACTCTTTTAGATATTATACCGAAGGTGTTCAATATGGTGAAGAAGTCTCTTGTTGCAAAACTGAACTAACCTCTCGCCTCAATTAGCACAAAGGGGGAGATTGTTTGGTTCGTGTGTGTTGCGTTATTGGGCTTATTCTTTTGTGTTTATTTTGAGTTCCGAATTGGGCCTGTCTATCTGTGTTTATTTCTTTTAGGGTTTTAGTACTTAAAGGTGCATGCATGCATCCTTAGGATTTAGCGCTTTCATTTATTATTCTCAGAATTGTACTACAAACCCTGATACGCATCTACAGTGGAAGTTCTTTGTCGAGCTCTGCTGAGGCGTGGCTATTCTTGAATCATTAAGCTAGATTTTGATTATGTCCTGTGTTTTCAGTATTTATTTGTTTCTTTTATTGTTTAACCTGTTGAAGATCTAATCGATCTAAGAATTTTCAACTCATCACCATTTGATGTACTTTAATGTTTTTGTGGCTTGCGTAAGCTAGAAAGATGCAGATGGTTTCCATTCATGCTATAGGGGCATATGTTTCATCATAGTCAATACCTTCAAGTTGACTATACCCCTTGGCAACCAATCTTGCTTTATTTCTGATGACCGTACCTGATTCATCCAGTTTGTTCTTGTAGACCCATCGCA
This sequence comes from Lactuca sativa, assembly GCF_002870075.4. NCBI lineage: Eukaryota > Viridiplantae > Streptophyta > Magnoliopsida > Asterales > Asteraceae > Lactuca > Lactuca sativa. The sequence goes on along the minus strand of NC_056626.2, from coordinate 63,754,001 downwards.
TACCAACAATAGTGTGACCCTTTGGCTTCGGAACAAGTTTCCACACTTTGTTTCTTTTGAATTATTCTAGTTCTTCTTTCAGTGCAGATATCATTGCTGAATTTGAGTATTAGGAGACCTTAAACGAGTTCTCTAGTGACCAGATTGTTGATATATATGAAATTGAGATGAGCTAGCTTGTGGTGCCATAGCCAGCTGACTTTGGTTACTGCTTTTGAAGGAAATCACAACTGCGGTTTTCCTATGATCAGAGAGACATCCAAAGGATACATGGTTCCTTCAAATTTGGATTTGATCAAACAGGTGCTTCTATTGCTTGTCATAATGTAACAGTAAGCATTGTCAAATTTAACTCTGTGGCCTTCTTTACATAGTTGGCCTACACTGATGAGATTGATTTTAAGGCCTTCCACATAAGCAACCTTCTGAATGAAGAAGTTTCCTATAGTAAGAACTCCATAACCTCGGATGATCCCATTATCATTGTTACCGAAAATGACATTTACACCATTTCTATTTGCCCTGAAGTCCTGAAGGTATTCTAACCTTCCGATCATGTGCAAGGAGCAGGCACTATCAATTAACCACTCCTCGACTCCTTGCACAAAGCCTGAGAATTACACGGTTAGTTTGGGCACCCAAACAAGTTTGGAGCTCGGGGCTATGGGTGAATGTTTAATGGATGCATGAGCAGAGGTAGCATAGACAGATTTACAGTCAAATTTTAGTCCTAGACTTTGGTACTTGAGAGTTTTTAGGGTCATGTGTGACTTTGAAAAGTTACAAGGTCTATGATGGGTACGAGTTTTCTGAAAAGCATTTACATTCTGACAAGTACAGGTTCTTTGGATTTTGGAGGTCTTTTGAAAAATACAAGGTTGGGCTCGAGGAAACCCCTTTTGATGAAAACCAGATGAGCGTTTCTTAGTACTAGTCCTAACATTGGTTTTGGTCAGTGGTCCAAGAGAAGTGGGATTATGCTTAGGACCGGTCTGAGGATGAGATCTGACATTTTTGCCTTTTCTTTGTGAGTCAGAATGCCTATTTACAATGTGTGCACGTAACTGTTTCCTAGGATGTGTCATTACAGGAGACTGACGTGATTTGAGATAGGTTGGTGTAGGCAAGATTCCTTTCCATTTTAGGTTGTCTAAGGAATAGATGATAAATCCATTGCTTCAAAATGACTTAACTTGCTTTTGTCTTATGTCAGATTTCTTTGAAAAGGTTTGAGGAACTATACATTCCTTTTTGCTTGGTTTTCTGACAATAAAGATTTTAGAAAGATAATTTGAAAAGACTGGTTTTTCTGGTTTCATGGAATTTGAGACATCGACTTGTTTTTTCGAAAAACTTTTGTTCCTTTTGTTACAAAACTGTAGTTCTCTTTTGAAAGCCATTTTGCTAAAGTTTTTGGTGTAGCACAGTCATTGAGATTCAACTGCGGTCTTTTCAAATCCTTAGATTGTTTTTAAAAGCGAGGACTAGATTCATCTGAGCAAGATGATTCAGGATTCTAGGAACATTGACCATATTCAAAGTTCTCTATGGGAAGTTCGTGATAAATTGGCTATGGTTCCATTATTCACAAGGTTTTCAATAGCTTCACTTTCATTAAATAGTTTTTCAATTATAAGATTTAAACGTGCAATTTCATTCTGAGCTAAATCTCTCTGGTTCAAAGCTATCTCTAATTGTGTTTCACTTAACATCCTAGCATTTTTCTCTAACTCTAAGTCCTTCTCTAACATAGCCATTTTGAGTCTTTTGTTATCTACTCATCCTCTCACGTGGAACATCTCTTGGGACACAATATTCTTCTCATCTAGAGCTTTGTTATAGTCTGTAAGGACGGTAGCACATGTGTCATTTATGTTGTCTATGAATGGTTGATAATCATGCAAGCTATAATCTAGAGTTTGAATCATAAGTTTTACCTGCTCTACGATGCTTAGAGTTCCATCCTTGGCCATGTAGCAGTAATTCTTCTCAAGTTTGGTTGAGCCATCCTCATCCGAAGTCGTCATCATGCAGATTTTCCTTTTTCCCTTGATGTTGTCATTCTCATCTTCATCTTCGGATGACCACACTTGATGGCCTCTCCTAACTTGGGCTACATATGCTCTAGCCTTTTCTTTTTCTTCCATTTCTTGAGGTTTTCTAAGGTAGAATGCTCGATCTTTTACAACATTGGCCTTGCAATCCTTGGCAAAATGGTTCTCCTTATTACACTTGTGACAGATAATGATATCACGTTTGTCTTCAATTGGAGTATCGGAGTCATTTTTGATAGGCTGCGGTGCCTCTTTTGGTTGAGTGTTTTGAGGTTACGGTGATGGGTGATATTTGTTTGGGAATCAAGAGTGGTTGTTTTGAGAATTGAATTTGCGGTTAAAAGGAGTTTTAGAAAGCTGTGGATTCTTGCGGAACGATTGAGTTGGTAGCCTGTTAAACTGTTGACTGACTAAAGCAATTGCATTTTGGAATTCTTCTTCATCGTAATACTCAGAATCAGCTTTGTATGACTGCATAGGGTTTTCATACGAGGAAGAGTAAGATTGAGTATGTGGTGCTTGTGCTATGAGGGCAAGAGGTCCTCCGAAGTCAGCACAGTCTGTAAGCACGGTTGATTCTTGAGCTTGCAGTTCACCATCGAGCTTATACAAGGATAGGGAGTGAATTTTCCTGTCTCCTTGGACTATCATCTTAGCAGTAGTCCAATGTCTGCCCAAACCATTAAGAAACAGAAGATTTGTTTTGTGGCTGCTTCGGATGGTGCTTGCATTTGATAGTTTCGTGACAATCAGATTGAACCTTTTAAAAGAGTCTTCCAAGCTTTCACTAGCATGAGCTTTGAAGTTGTTGAATTCATTGAGTGTGGTGGTAAGCTTCTTATCTTGAGCTTGTTCAGATCCCTCATTCAAGTTTTTGAGAACATCCCAGATCTCTTTTGCTAATTTGCAATTTATGATAATATCGAAGTTATCAAGAGCAACTCCGCACGATATCTCATAAAGGGTAATTGCATCATTTTTCACTTTATTGAGATTATCCTTTGTGGGACGATTCAAGGCTGGTTGACCGCCTCGAAGTGCAGTAAGCCGCACAGTGGAGCTTGTCGAGCTGCAGGCTTGGCGGATTCGTTAATATCCTCGATTGCTACGCTTCATACGACGAAGATCATCATGGCTGATCCATCGAGATTTTCCTATGTGGGTTCAATTCCTGAATCCATGTATGGATCTATTCCTGTTTCAAGCTTGATTATTGCCGCCTATAAAAAAATTCCTCCGTCTGGTCCAAGGGTTTATACTCCTGAGATGCATAAATCATTTGACGATGCTGATAAACTAGTAAAAAGGGGTAAACGCAGTGATCCAAAGAAAGCTACTCAGGAAGGTCCATCCTCTAAGGCTGTTGCTTCGAAGAAGAGGAAGTTTGAGAAAGCTGCAACACTTATTCAAAAAAAGCGCAAGGTTTAGAAGGCAGCAAGGAAACTGGTCACTCCATCAACCAGTGGTTTTGATTACAACCCTTCAGATCAACCCCGTGATAACACCGATGGTGATGGGACTGAAGAAGTTCCTTCTAATGCTGAGGGAGGTCATTCGCCTCCCCCTTCTCATACTTATGAGGTACCATTCAATGCTTCGGTTCCATCTCCTCCGACTTCAGTTCCAATTACTATGGCCCCACATCCACCGCCTGTATCTACTGCTTCACCAGTTAGTGCTTCCATTGCACTTCCAGTGTTTTCCCAAGCAACAACTGAACCTAGTGTCAACGTATCTGATACGGGGGCACCTACCTTTCAAAGTGAACCTCCATTTTCATCATCACCATCAACCCAGTAAGACACTGTATTAGGCGGAGAAGATCTCAACTTTGAATCCCCATATTACAGACCCTATCGCGTCCAGAGCGACGACGATGACGACGCTGTTGTGACGAAACGACATCTGAAAGATTTAAATGATAAGCTTGATACCATTATTGCCTCATCCTCTACTTCTTCATAATATTATTATGAGGCTGCTGTTAAATCCATTCTGGAAACGATGCTCCAACGACATGAATCTTCGATTCAGAATGCGAAAGACGTTGTTGATGCTTCGACTCTATCGAGCAAGAAGGCTGTTGACAAAGTTAAATCTTTGGATAATGATGCGAGGATTTTTCTAGAATATCTTCAAGGGGAAGCCGAAACTACATCCAATAAGGTAAATGCTACAATTAAGTCTATTTCCAAGACTTTTAAGGATGAACAAGCGAAGTTTGACCAAGTTCGTTCTGGCTTACAAGCCGATCAAACATCCTTTCAGTCATCAGTTGCTTTTCGTCTTGACAAACTCCAAGAAGAGTTGGCGTTTAAAAATGAGTGATGGATGAGCTCACCCGTCAGACCACGCTAATCAAGACTCAGAATGTTGTTTAAATCAAGCACGAAGGGATATTCATGAGCTTAATTCTGAGCTAACTGTTATGAAAAGTTGTGTTTCTGATGTACACGATCTTCTTTCCAATATTTTGGATGCTTATGATTCGGTCCTTACAATCACTATTCAGCGGCATCTTGCTAAAAAACTGCGTCCCGATCTTGCTTTGTTGAGCTGACTGGTGGGTGTTCAGGAGTCGGTTGCTACTCCGCAACAAGGGGGAGATAAAAATGAAGAGCAACAAAAACAATCTCATCAGCAATCACCGAAATCAAAAGAACCGAAGGGTAATGAAGCTTCGGGTTCTGGTAAAAATGACAAATGTAAAGGGATCATGGAAGAAGAAGAGAATGATGACACTGCTCTCAAAAGAAGAAATCAAGACAGAGAGCTGGATGAAAACTCTCGTATTGCTAAAGAAGCTGAAGAGAGGGAGCGAAAGCAAAAGGAGGATCACGACCTATTGGAAAGTCGCAAAGTACTTTTTCCTTTATGGATGTTGGAGCGGATGATAAAAGAAGCTATAGATTCTCCAAGCACGCATTGGCTTGAACCAGTCATTTCATTTGACTTTGAGAATTATAAAGACTCCTAATTTGATATACCCATCACAAGGAAAGCTTTTGTTTTTCACTGTTTTGTTCCAACAATCGCTATCCCTTCACCAGATCCGAAAACAGATAGGTATTTGGTTGATTACTACATGGAATTTGCTCATCCTCAGCATCTAACCTGGAGTGCTCAAAAGATTACAACTGTGAAGGTTATGAAGCCGACTTTTGCTGGGAAATTCATCAACGTGAGGTTCAAAGTGACAACATCCTGCTTACCCGTAAGGAACAGTATGAGCGGATTATTGATCATATCAAGCGAATGATTGCTTGTTAAATTCATGAATTCTCCTTGACGGATCAAGAATTTTCATATGTTTTGTGAAAAAGACCAACTATCAAACCGATTGGGAAAGCTCGAGATCCAAACAGAATGAAGCTGTGAGTGATTTTTTCGAAGTACCGAACGGTGATGCTCACAAGGAAAGAAAGAGAAAAGTTCATGTTTGCCCTCGATGATAAACATTTATTTTCCACATCCTGTTTGGAACATATCATTGATTTGGTGAACCGGTGTAAGCAGAATAGCTAGGGTGCAAACGAGTCAAGCTACTCGCAAGCTACTTGGGATCGGCTCGTTAAAAGCTCGACTCAAAACCAGTTTTAAACGAGCCCGAGCCGAGATCGAGCTTAATATTAGGCTCGTTTATTAAATGAGCTCGAGCTCGACCCTATGTAACTAAGCTCGATTAGGCTCGCAAGCCTAAATGAGCCTTTATAAAATATAATTTATTATTTTCATATATTAAAATAAAAACATATTTGGGAAATTATGGGTTTCGGGTATTAGTAAACGAGCTTCTTAACGAGCTTAAGTCGAGCTTAAGCTTATTTAGGCACATCAAACGAAAAACGAGTCGAGCCCGAGCCCAAGTCGAGCTTGTATAATTCTTTGCGAGCTCGAGCTGAGCTCAGTAAAAGAAAGCTCGAATCGAGTCGAGCTTGAGCTCGAGCCTCATATAACTTAAATGAGCCCAAGTCGAGCCTGGCCAGGCTCGGGCTCGACTCGGCTCGTTTGCACCCCTAAGAATAGCGATACTGATAAGAAGTACTTCATAGACATGATTCGGTGGTATATCACTTTCCAACAAACTCTATTGGCTATTGTACCGAAGGTGTTCAAGATGGTGAAGAAGTCTCTTGTTGCAAAACTGAACTAACCTCTCGCCTCAATTAACGCAAAGGGGGAGATTTTTTGGTTCGTGTGTGTTGCGTTGTTGGGCTTATTCTTTTGTGTTTATTTTGAGTTCCGAATTGGGCCTGTCTATCTGTGTTTATTTCTTTTAGGGTTTTAGTACTTAAAGGTGTATTCATGCATCCTTAGGATTTAGCGCTTTCATTTATTATTCTCAGAATTGTACTACAAACTCTAATACGCATCTATAGTGGAAGTTCTTTGTCGAGCTCTGCTGAGGCGTGGCTATTCTTGAATCATTAAGCTAGATTTTGATTTTGTCCTGTGTTTTCAGTATTTATTTGTTTGTTTTATTGTTTAACCTGTTGAAGATCTAATCGATTTAAGAATTTTCAACTCATCACCATTTGATGTACTTTAATGTTCTTGTGGGTTGCGTATGCCAGAAAGATGCAGATGGTTTCCATTCATGCTATAGGGGCATATGTTTCATCATAGTCAATACCTTCAAGTTGACTATACCCCTTGGCAACCAATCTTGCTTTGTTTCTGATGACCGTACCTGATTCATCCAGTTTGTTCTTGTAGACCCATCGCGTACCAACAATAGTGTGACCCTTTGGCTTCAGAACAAGTTTCCACACTTTGTTTCTTTTGAATTATTCTAGTTCTTCTTTCATTGCGGATATCTAGTATGGTTTTAGTAAAACTTCTTTGATTGTTCGAGGCTCAATAGATGACAAGAACGCTACATAATGACAGTGACAAGACAAATCCTTTGAAGATCGAGTCTGGATACCTGCGGATGGGTTGCCGATGCTTTGATCAGGTGGGTGATCCTTTTTCCAGACATGAAGACGTGGTTGCAGGTGGTCGGCGGCTTCAGGTGGGTGATCCTTTGTCCAGACATGAAGACGCGGTTGCAGGTGGGTGATCCTTCATCTTCAATGTCAGAGGATACTTCGGTTGGGGACCCCTGGACTTGAGAACAGCTTGTAGAATTGTCTTGAGCTAAGGAAATAGAATCCTCATTCTCTTAAGCAGATGAGAGAGGTTCCCCCTGGATTGCAGATGGGAGTTTCTCCTGAACTTGAGAATGTTCCCTATTTGAAGGTAGTGATCCTCTACGGGGTGAAACCGGAATGACTTCTTCAAGTATTGGGACTTCAATGGTTGTGTCTTGATCCGGAGTCAAGCATTCACCTTCGGTTGGCAGTGAGGAAGTATTGACTGAAGCTTCAGCAAATTGATTAGGACTAGATACTTCGGCATGTTGTTGTTGGGCTTCAGGAGACAGAAGAACTTCGGATAATTGAGCGGTCTCAATGGAGTCAAAGAGATCATTGTAATTAAATTCAACAATATTGAGAGGACCCAAAGAGGATGGGATATCTCATTCCATGATGGATTTAGTCTCATTGGATGGAGCGGTGTTGCGGACGTAATTGTCATCAAATTTCACATCGAAGCTTTCGACTATTAGTCTTGTACGTCTTATGAGTACCCTATAGGCTACCTTGTTTGTTGAGTAGCCAAGGAAAATTCCTTCATCAGACTTCGGTGCAAACTTGTTTAAGTGATCCTTGTTGTTGATCACAAAACATCTACATCCAAAGATATGAAAGAATCGGACATTTAGTTTGTGATTGTTGAGGCCTTCATATGGAGTTTTGTTGAGACGCTTGCATATTATGCTTCTGTTTTGAACAAAACATGTTGTGGCCACTGCTTTGGCCCAGAAGTAGAGAGGAAGATTGGAAAAATTAAGCATAGATCTGGCTGCTTCCACCAAAGTTTGATTTCTTCTCTCTACACCATCATTCTGTTGCGATGTGTAAGGGGCTGAGAAATTATGGCAAATATCCTTTGAAATCAAGAAATTGTTCAAGAGATGATTGGTGAATTCGGTTCCATTGTCACTTCGGATGCGGCGAACTGGTAACTTGATCTAAAGTTCAATCTCCTTGATGAAATTGATTAGAACCTGAGGTGTTTCTAACTTGAGTCTCAAGAAGAAGACCCATATGAAGAGAGTGAAGTAATCTATTATAACAAATATGTACTTCTTGTGATGGAGATTGGCTATAGTAGATGGACCGCAAAGATCAATCTGTATGAGCTCTAGAGGTTCAAAGATTGAAGAATCAATTACCATTGGATGAGATGCTTTGGATTGCTTGCCACATTCGCAGGCAAGACAGAGTGTATCATTGCTGAATTTGAGTATTAAGAGACCTTAGATGAGTTCTCTAGTGACCAGATTGTTGATATATCTGAAATTGAGATGAGCTAGCTTGCGGTGCCATAGCCAGCTGACTTCGATTACTGCTTTTGATGGAAAGCACAACTGCGGTTTTCCTATGATCAGAGAGACATCCAAAGGATACATGGTTCCTTCGGATTTGGATTTGATCAAACAGGTGCTTCTGTCACTTGTCATAATGTAGCAGTAAGCATTGTCAAATTTAACTCTGTGGCCTGCTTTACATAGTTCGCCTACACTGATGAGATTGTTTTTAAGGCCTTCCACATAAGCAACCTTCTGAATGAAGAAGTTTCCTATAGTAAGAACTGCATAACCTCGGATGATCCCATTATCATTGTTACCGAAAGTGACATTTCCACCATTGGTAATTGGCCTGAAGTCCGGAAGGTATTCTAACCTTCCGATCATGTGCAAGGAGCAGGCACTATCAATTAACCACTCCTCGACTCCTTGCACAAAGCCTGAGAATTACACGGTTAGTTTGGGCACCCAAACAAGTTTGGAGCTCGGGGCTACGGTTGAATGTTTAATGGATGCATGAGCAGAGGTTGCATAGATAGAATTATAGTCAAATTTTAGTCCTAGACTTGGGTACTTGAGAGTTTTTAGGGTCTTGTGTGACTTTGAAAAGTTACAAGGTCTATGATGGGTACGAGGTTTCTGAAAAGCATTTACATTCTGACAAGTACATGTTCTTTGGATTTTGGAGGTCTTTTGAAAAATACAAGGTTGGGCTCGAGGAAACCCCTTTTGATGAAAACCAGATGAGTGTTTCTTAGTACTAGTCCTAACATTGGTTTTGGTCAGTGGTCCAAGAGAAGTGGGATTATGCTTAGGACCGGTCTGAGGATGAGATCTGACATTTTTGCCTTTTCTTTGTGAGTCAGAATGCCTATTTACAATGTGTGCACGTAACTGTTTCCTAGGATGTGTCATTACAGGAGACTGCCGTGATTTGAGATAGGTTGGTGTAGGCAAGATTCCTTTCCATTTTGGGTTGTCTAAGGAATAGATGATCAATCCATTGCTTCAAAATGACTTAACTTGATTTTGTCTTATGTCAGATTTCTTTGAAAAGGTTTGAGGAACTATACATTCCTTTTTTCTTGGTTTTCTGACAGTAAAGATTTTAGAAAGATAATTTGAAAAGACTGGTTTTTCTGGTTTCGTGGAATTTGAGACATCAACTTGTTTTTTCGAAAAACTTTTGTTCCTTTTGTTACAAAACTGTAGTTCTCTTTTGAAAGCCATTTTGCTAAAGTTTTTGGTGTAGCACAGTCATTGAGATTCAACTGCGGTCTTTTCAAATCCTTAGATTGTTTTTAAAAGCGAGGACTAGATTCATCCGAGCTGGATGTTTCAGGATTCTAGGAACATTGACTGTATTCAAAGTTCTCTATGGGAAGCTTGTGATAAATTGCCTATGGTTCCATTATTCACAAGGTTTTCAATAGGTTCACTTTCATTAAATAGTTTTTCAATTAGAAGATTTAAATATGCAATTTCATTCTGAGCTAAATCTCTCTGGTTCAAAGCTATCTCTAACTGTGTTTAACTTAATAAGTCCTTCTCTAACATAGCCATTTTGAGTCTTTTTTTATCTAGTCATCCTCTCACGTGGAACATCTCTTGGGATGCAATATTCTTCTCATCTAGAGCTTTGTTATAGTCTCTGTAAGGACGGAGACACATGTTTCATTTATGTTGTCTATGAATGGTTGATAATCATGCAAGCTATAATTTAGAGTTTGAATCATAAGTTTTACCTGCTCTACGATGCTTAGAGTTCCATCCTTGGCCATGTAGCAGTAATTCTTCTCAAGTTTGGTTGAGCCATCCTCATCCGAAGTCGTCATCGTGCAGATTTTCCCTTTTCCCTTGATGTTTTCATTCTCATCTTCATCTCCGGATGACCACACTTGATGGTCTCTCCTGACTTGGGCTACATATGCTCTAGCCTTTTCTTTTTCTTCCATTTCTTGAGGTTTTCTAAGGTAGAATGCTCGATCTTTTACAACATTGGCCTTGCAATCCTTGGCAAAATGGTTCTCCTTATTACACTTGTGACAGATAATGATATCACGTTTGTCTTCATTTGGAGTATCAGAGTCATTTTTGATAGGCTGCGGTGCCTCTTTTGGTTGAGTGTTTTGAGGTTACGGTGATGGGTGAGATTTGTTTGGGAATCGAGAGTGGTTGTTTTGAGAATTGAATTTGCGGTTAAAAGGAGTTTTAGAAAATTGTGGATTCTTGCGGAACGATTGAGTTGGTAGCCTGTTAAACTGTTGACTGACTAAAGCAATTGCATTTTGGAATTCTTCTTCATCGTAATACTCAGAATCAGCTTCGTATGACTGCATAGGGTTTTCATACGAGGAAGAGTAAGATTGAGTATGTGGTGCTTGTGCTATGAGGGCAAGAGGTCCTCCGAAGTCAGCACAGTCTGTAAGCACGGTTGATTCTTGAGCTTGCAGTTCACCATCGAGCTTATACAAGGATAGGGAGTGAATTTTCCTGTCTCCTTGGACTATCATCTTAGCAGTAGTCCAATGTCTGCCCAAACCATTAAGAAACAGAAGATTTGTTTTGTGGCTGCTTCGGATGGTGCTTGCATTTGATAGTTTCGTGACAATCAGATTGAACCTTTTAAAAGAGTCTTCCAAGCTTTCACTAGCATGAGCTTTGAAGTTGTTGAATTCATTGAGTGTGGTGGTAAGCTTCTTATCTTGAGCTTGTTCAGATCCCTCATTCAAGTTTTTGAGAACATCCCAGATCTCTTTTGCTAATTTGCAATTTATGATAATATCGAAGTTATCAAGAGCAACTCCGCACGATATCTCATAAAGGGTAATCGCATCATTTTTCACTTTATTGAGATTATCCTTTGTGGGACGATTCAAGGCTGGTTGACCGCCTCGAAGTCTGACTATAGCACCGTCGCTTTGAACTGGTGTGAGAACAGGGACATGAGGTCCTTCCTCAATAGATCTCCAAACATCTCTTCCAAGTCTTCGCAAATACCTTTCCATTCTTTGTGACCAGTGATGATATTTGTTTGCCACAATTATTGGGGCTCTATTCGAACCACCAATACTGTTGGAAACATTGAGAGATAATGCATGTGCCGTATTTCCTTGTTTTGAAAACATTTTGTTTTTTTTTTGTTTTTTTTTTTTGTTTTAAAGAAATGAGATTCAGTGGTATAGAAGGTTTTTTTTAAGAAATTATAGTTATTTCTTCAATAGGCAACCACTTTGGCTCTGATACCAATTGTTGAGAGAAAAACTTGAGTCACACTAGAACAAACGTTAGAACAAGTTATAATGCAGAATAAAGTTTAACTCAAAGGATCATTAAAGCTCAACAATAATAATAAGTTAGAATTAGAAGGTTAGTAGGTTAGATGCGGAAATATTAGGAAATATAAATGACAGCAAATATTATATCAAGTGTACACATAAGTTGATGTGTAACGAGAATTGCATTCAATTCAAGTTAGTAGATGAGATCAAACTTAGTGATGAAGTCCAGAAGGACTTGATCCGAAGAGAGATTGGAAGTAGTTAAACTGGTATGAAGTAGTAAGTAAGTAAGAAGAGTAATATCAGAGATAAGAAATAACTTGAGTGAAGAGATGTCATTCATTCAGAAATTGAGAACTCCTTTTATACAGTCTCAATAGTTAGAAGAGTCCTATCTGGTACACGATGCTATGTAAGACACATTGGATAAAGGAAGTTACATTTATAAACAGATAAAAGACTTAGACAGAATGTTGATAAGAAAGAACTGTGGTTGGGTGATCTTGGCTACGGATGAGTGTTGACTACTGCTTGCTTGTGGATCAAAAGTTGGTTGCGGTTGGTGAAGTTAAAGAGGGTCACTTTTATGTTCTAACAATTTGTGTTTGTATCTAGATTCTTCAGCTTTGATCTTAATGAATGTTTGGTTTTAAATGCTTGTTAGTCTGATCACCTAGCTAGCGTTTTATCATTCCAGTCAACCAATTAAATGAATCTGTAATTGTTCTAATAAATAGGTAATAAGTAACAAGTAATAACTGGGTTTCGTGTTTGGGATTTGACTTTCTTATAAACTGAAAAGTCATATCTTTACGCTTCCGAGCATGTGAGAAGTATTGGGTATTGTTGGGAATTTTACAAATATATTAATGTAAATTTTCTGATTTAATTAAGAGCTTGTATAATTGAACAGTAAAACATTTGGGTTAATTCAAAAAGCTTGTTTTGATTAACTAGTTTAGATAAAAGAGATTATAGTAGAGCTTGTTAGTTTTTATCAGTACCAACTTAGATAGAATGCATATCAAATAATCAGAGTTGCGCTAGTGGCATGATTAGGAAAGTCGTAGCGGAATTGAAACCACTTTTATTGTTTATTTTTGTTTAATTTAATATCATTGAATTTTTAGTTTTTAGTTTAATCAAAATCCCCTTCTTAATAATTTTTTTCTTGACTAGATTGTGCCTGATACGAAAAGGCATTGACAATTAGGCTGTGTCCCTAAGGATTTGACCCTGCTTCCTTGTGCAATATTTTTAGTGCAACGAGCAATGATAAAGTTATTTGCTTAATACATGCACGACAGCATGTTAATAAATTGGCACCGTTGTCGGGAACACAGTGCTTTCTAATAGTTTTATGCCAAGAATTTTTCATTCAGGTACACCATAACTTTGGTCCTAAAATCGAAAGAACTGCGAGATTGAAGAAAGAAGTAGCAAGAAAGAAATGATTAGTTTGTCTCTTTGGTTTATCTTCATCCCTACCTCCAGAAACCTCCACGCCACAAGGCACTCCCATTGGAACGAACCAGATCCATTTTTTCCAAAAGTATCCTCATCTTCTCCTTAAAACAAACCTTATAAAACATATTCCCCACCCTATTCCATTAAATATGAAAAAAGCGGATTCTTTAGAATCTAAATCTAAAGAATCAGACATGAGTGGAGACAAATCAGAAAACACTCTTAGAGAGTGGGCCAATCAAGAGGTTAATCAGTATCCCTTTTGCATTACTTTTCCAGAAGCCACAAACTTCAAATTCAAATTTGGGTTGATTCATCTTCTATCCACATTCTACGGATTGGAAAATGAAGACCCACATAAATTCCTCTCGGAATTTCATGTGGTATGTCCAGGAATGAAGCTTCATGCTTTCACTGAAGACCATATAAAGTTAAGGGTATTTCCTTTTTCGCATCAAGATTCAGCAAGGGAATGGTTATATGAACTCCCATCTGGTTCCATCACCACTTGGACCGAGCTGGTGAAGCTATTTTTAGAGAAATACTTTCCAGGAACATGAGTTTCTAGTCTCAGAAAGGAAATCATTGGGATCAAACAAGGAAAAAGATAAGCTTTACACACTTATTGGGAAAGGTTCAAGAAGCTACTAGTTTGGTGCCCACAACATGGGATCAACGATTATCAACTATATAATTGCTTTTGTGAAGGACTGATACCCATGGAGAGGCGCATAATAGATGCTTCCAGTGTTGGTTCCTTGCGTGACTTGACACCAACTGACATCAGAGAGCTGATCGAAAAGCTAGTTATCGAGTCTAAACATTCCGAAAATAAAGACGAGTGATATCCAGATCAGCCATGGGGAGTTAAGGAAGTCAGAAATGTTCATCTGGAAGCTCAGATATCTGAATTGACAAAAGTTGTTCTACTCTTGACAAAAGAAAAAGTAGTTGCAAAGAAACCATGTGGTACATGCTTGAAGACGGAACATCCAACTAATAAGTGTTTGATTTTGCAAGAGGACGTTGCTCCAGTCAAAGCTATTGAAGGATTCCAGCAACAAAAGAAAGATAATCAACCTCCAAATTTTAATTAGAACAATTATCAGTAAATACGACAATTTCAGTCACCACCAGGCTTTCACCAGGACTTTCAACAACAAAATTTCCAGAGTCCGAATTACCAGAAACAAAACACACAACAGCAAACTAGTAGTTCCAACATGGCCTTAGAAGATATAGTGAAGAGCATTGCAACGAGCACCCAAGCTTTTTCTTGCTTCTCTTCTGAGTCAAAGGCCACGCCTTTTGGGTCAATGTTGTAAGAGGTTTCGCAATTCGTGAGTAGTTCTGTATGAATCTACGATAGTAGCGAGCGAGGCCTAGAAATTGACGAATTTCTGTAGGTGTCTTTGTTACTGACCAGTTCTCCAATGGATTTAATTTTTGAAGGGTCCACGTGGATTCCTTCTTCGCTAACCACGTGTCCTAAGAATTCGAGTCTTCGGATCCAAAATTCGCATTTAGAGAACTCTGCGTAGAGTTTCTCTGCTCGTAGGGTTGATCTGTCACAGATGGTCGCTATGCTCCTCCTTACTTCGAGAGTGGATTATTAGATGAGATAGTGTAAATACCTGCATGGTTGGGTTTAACTTTCCCATCCTTCAAATCTTGCTGGTACTTTGGGCAGTTAAGCTTCCAGTTCACCTTTTTGTGGTAGTAGAAGCATTCAGCCTCTTTGGGATCAGAAGAAGGTGTAACGAAACCTTTCTTGGTTCCGTTAGAAGATGAGCCATCAAGGGTCTTACCATTGGTACCCTTCGAAGGGTTCTTTCTCTTCTTCCCTCTACCTTTCCCGATTGCCAGGACAGGAGCTGAGTTTGGAGTAGTAGCAGGAGTGGTCACAACCGACTTACCTTTATGACCTGATTCTACGATCTTTAGGAATCCCTGAAGTTTGCTAAGTGTAACTTCCTCCTTATTCATGTGGTATGTCATGCGGAATTTATCATAACACAAAGGTAAGGAGTGCAAAATAATATCTAATGCTAACTCCTCAGGGAAGTTCACATTCAACTTCCACAATCGATCCACATACCTTTGCATTTTCTGCATGTGGCTTGTCATGGGTTCACCATCTTTCATTCGGGTTGTGATCATAGAGGAGATGATTTCATATCGCTCTTGACGAGCACTTTGATGGTAGCGATCCATCAAATCCTGGTGCATCTCAAAGGATAGTAGTCCTCATAGGACTTTTGGAGCTCGGCTGTCATGGTGGCCATCATGATACATGCCACTTTGGTAGCATCTCTTTCATGTGCCTCATATTCAGCAAACTCCTCAGGAGTAGCGGTTGGCTCAGGCACCTTGAGCTCCTTGTCAAGAACATATTCCTTGTTCTCATAACGAGTGACCATCCTGATGTTTCTGATCCAATCAGTAAAGTTAGATCCATCAAAGATGACTCTCCCACAAAGGTTCATGAGAGAGAAGGAGCCTGTAGGGTTTGATCCAGGAGTAGCATTATTGGAAGACATCTGAAAAGAAGGAAAAGGTTTAGTTTAGATATTGGGATAGTCCTTAATAAAACACCCAAATGTAGAATTAAGGCTAGGATCCAATCACAATATATTATAACCTAGAAGAGGGATGTTGTAATCCAAGTTATAACATATTTGAAAGGTAGGTGAATGACGATTCACCAATTTCCACCATGAAAACGAAATATAAATTATTAGGTTTTATTTGGCTTTTTAGAAATTCCTAGATTCCTTGAGATTCATTGAACTTTTCAATGGCATGTTTCAATCTCGAGTGTGCCCTTCATGTTTTGTGACTGGGATAGCGAGGATCACAAAACAAGGTGTGAAGTAACCATGCAAATTGCTTGGTACCCTTAATGTTTTTCACTTAATCGTAGTGCCGGTAAACCACACGCGCTCCTTCCGACCTCATGAAAAACTTAAGTCACCCTTTGCCTTCGTTGTTAAGTCCAAGTTAGTGTGTCGGTAAACCACACACGCTCCACCAACGACTTAGACAAGGTGCAAAGTGTAATTTCATGGATTAGCACCTTATTCACATTTTCCTAAAGTAACTAAGATTGGGAATTTATAAAACATTTAGTTACTTAATAATAATCATTAATGAGAATTTATAAGTCCTTGTCTTACCCGTTCGGCTAACGACCCTCCACCGGTCAAGCAAGCGATGGGTGAGAGTGGACACCCATTAAGTTGCCATTTTATAGGCAACAACCTTTTACCCACCTTATAGACCGGCTTCGTGAATGAGGCGTACTAGCGGTAAGACGAATTTGATCTTATAGATACATACATATATATATTATTAATAACTTTATAATATTATAAGTATAAGGGTAGAATTTTAACTTTTAAAAATCTAAGGGTTGGAACTAAAGTTTTAATCAAGACTTTACTTGTTCCAAAACTTGAGGGAAAGTTTTGTAAACTTTCAAAACTTTTCATTTCTTGTAACTTATGAGTTAAATAGAGTAATAAAAATGAAGACTCTTCATTTTTCTAACTCTTTTGTTCTTTTAATGGTTTTAATTCAAGTGTGACTCTTGGTTTTCCATAACTTGAGGACAAGTTATGGACTCCATTAAAACACATTATGATCAAGTATTAAACTACCAAGTAGGTTACAAGTAATTCCTATGATCATCTAAATTTATAAGATCAAGAACATGAATATTCATATCAAAGTTTCAAGACCATATGAACACATATAATCATTAAAAATTGATATTTGCCATTGTAAATGGATTAGAACAAACATTACACCATCTAAAACAAGTTTAATAACACCAAAACAGTTTAGGGTAATGTTTCTAGTCCATTTCCAGCAGCAAAGGTCAAAAATCTGCACTCATTCGCTCCTACTCGCCGAGTGCATGAACCTACTTGGCGAGTAGGTTGAAGATACACATGAACTCGGCGAGTTCATCAGGCAGACAGCAAGTTTTTCGACTCTTTTCAACTTTTTAGCACAAATAACAAACAAAGAAGCCTAGGCTCTGATACCACTGATGGGTTTTGAGCATTCTAACACTTCCTAAGTGTACATGCAACCCTAATAACCTTGGATCTATGTTTGTCTAATTATCATGCAAAGTTGATTTCCAAGGCTATGATCCTATCTAGCATACATGGGGAACAATTTTAACTTAAATAATAGATAGAACTACATACCTTGTTGTTGTAAATGTTCCTTGAAACCTTGTGAGCCTAGCACCCCAAGTGTGATGCCTCAAATGCTTCACACAACACCAAATGCTATGGAGTAAACTTCGAGAGAAAGTATAACACACTAAAATCGGCCAAGCCCTCTTGTTTCACTAGTAGTCCCGATTTTGGGAGAACACATGAGCTTTATATAGTGTTAACACATCTTGGGTTACACCATATAAACCCTAATATGTAATGACTCTTCATTTCCATGACCCATGGATTTGTAACTCCCATGGAGCCTCCATGGAGCATCCAATGGGTTTAACCCAACTTGATTATCCATGGAGCCTCTTAGCCCACTATATAAGTTATGGATGATATACATAATCAACGCATATATTTAATTAGTTATCTTTTGATCACTTAATTAATTCTAAAATTAATTCTTGATCAAACTAATTAAATTATATATTAGAACTTATAAGAACTTATAATATATTAATAACCACAAGTGTTATTTCTCTCATTTAGTCTATCCAATTGCATGGTGCCATGCAACCCAAATGGACCATGCCGGGTCGGGTCAAGTACATACCAAAAATAGTTATGGACTTAGACACCTTATCCAACAGTCTCCCACTTGAATAAGTCTAATAACTATAATTGCAAGTATGACTTCAGGAACCGATCGACAATCGTAGCTCTTTTCAAGGTTTCTCGGAACTGAGAAGATGATGGTACGCCATTTCAGATAAGGGATGATATAATCCTCTATTCTAGATATCAACCGGACAAATACATGGAACATAGTCTTGCTTATTGCCCAGCAGTTTGTTTCCCGATTTCTGATTTGTTTGACAAAGAACTTAATTGAACACATCAACTTAGTTCTGTCCGGGCCCGGTACGAGGGTCATAACAAAATCATCGAGGGGCCCAGATATCAACTTCTAATCCAAGAAGGAACAGATAAACTTTGACTCATATGTTTGTTCTACTACTTGTTAAATTACACACAAACGCACGTTTTATAACATCGAGTTACCAATGCGGTTTCGCACGTTCAATGTATAACTAACTCATAGTTAATAAGTCATATCTCTAGGTTTGAAGACTTATATGATATTACCGTCTCACGATCACTCGAGATAAATTCCATGAAGTGATACCAATGAGTGTGGGTTGAATCCAATACTCAGAACTTATGAGCACTCATGAGTGTTGAGGCCATGTCCAACATCTTAGACCTCTACAACCAACTCATGACAGTCTTACTTCATATCTACTTCCAACATATGACTGATTGTGGATAATTTGAATAATATGTAAAACAACATAAATATTCTGGAAGTCAAAACATGCAAAAGAAATAACAGTAAACGATTGAGAAAAGATAGTAACACTTTACTCATAAATAAACACAACCTTTATTCATCATCAAATGTTAATTACATTTTACAAATTTCAAAGTTATCTAACCACTAAGACTAATATCATCCTTCAGCCCTATGCTCCTAGCATGCTGGAGACGCTTAACCCTACCCATTCTCTTCGTGAGGGGATCTGTCGGGTTCTCATCCGATGATACCCTCTTTGCCACTAGAAGTCATTCTTCCATACGATGTATGATGAAATGATATTTTATGTCAATGTGTCTGGATCTCCCATGATCCCTTGGTTCGTTTGCTAAGGCAACTGCACTTTCACTATCAAAGAAAATCTCTATAGGCTTCGATATAGCTAGTACAACTCCAAGGTCTCCAATGAAGTTCTTTAGCCACATAGCCTCTTTTGCCGCCTCGCTTGCCGCTATATACTATGATTCGCAAGTTGAATCAGCCACTGTCTCCTGCTTGGAACTTTTCCAAGAGATTGCTCCTCCATTTAAGGTAAAGACCCAGCCTGACTGAGAGCGGAAATTATCCCTATCAGTCTGGAAGCTAGCATCACTATACCCTACAACTCTCAAGTCATTACTCCCACCAAAGGTAAGGACCTAGTTCTTAGTCCTCCGCGTGTACTTGAGAATGTTCTTTACCGCTGTCCAGTGAGCCTTACCAGGATTCCCCTGATACCTGCTGACCATGCTTAAAGCAAAGGCTACATCAGGACGAGTACAGGTCATAGCATACATGATCGAGCCTACTGCCGAAGCATAAGGTATCCGACTCATTTCTGCTATCTCATCCTCAGTACTCGGGCTCTGAGTCTTACTCAGTCTAGTGTTACTCTGGATGGGTAACTCTCCTTTCTTGGAATCTTGCATGCTGAATCTCTCCAACACCTTGTCCAAGTAGGTACTTTGACTAAGTCCAATTTGTCTTTTACTCCGGTTTCTCAAAATCCTTATCCCTAGAATATAGGCAGCTTCTCCTAGGTCCTCCATAGCAAAACATTTCCCAAGCCAGGACTTAACTTCCTGCAGAGATGGGATTTCATTTCCTATAAGTAGTATGTCATCCACATACAGTACCAAAAAGCTAACTATACTCCCACTACCCTTAACATATACACAAGATTCATCTTCACTCCTAGAAAAGCCAAATTCCTTGACTTTCTCATCAAAGCAAAGATTCCATCTGCGAGGTGCTTGCTTTAATCCATAGATGGATTTCTCAAGCTTACACACTCTATTAGGGTACTCAGTGCTGATAAAACCCTCTGGCTGATTCATGTAAACATCCTCAGCCAACTTTCTATTAAGGAAAGCGGTTATGACATCCATTTGCCATATTTCATAGTCATGAAATGCAGCTATGGCTAGTAATACCCTAATAGACTTAATCTTGGCTACTGGTGAAAAGGTCTCATCATAATCAACTCCTAGAGTTTGAGAAAAGCCATTTGCAACCAGTCGTGCCTTATAAGTGTGTACATTACCATCCATGTCCGTCTTCTTCTTGAAGATCCATTTGCACCCTAAAGTCTTACGACCTGGTATATTCTCAACCAAGTCCCAGACCTGATTGTCATACATGGAATGTATCTCGCTATCCATTGCCTCTTTCCATTTAGCAGACTCAGGGCCTGCCATGGCTTCCGCATAGCTGTTAGGTTCATCCAGACCTACTAGTGTCTCATCACTAATAAGTGTCTCACCTTCCGTAGTAATATGGAAACCATAGTAATGCTCAGGTACATTCCTAACCCTTGTGGAACGCCTCAGAGGTATAATTGGATCAACAGGAGGTTCCTCCTCAAGTTGACTGCTAGGGTTTGAGGTTCCTTCACCACTTGACTCTTGAAGTTCTTCAAGGTCAATTAGCCTCCCACTGTCTCCTTGGCTTATGAACTCTCTCTCTCTCTCGAAAGACAGCCCTCCTAGCTACAAAGACCACATTCTCATTAGGTCTGTAGAAGAGGTAAC
Organism: Lactuca sativa; assembly: GCF_002870075.4. Taxonomy (NCBI): domain Eukaryota; kingdom Viridiplantae; phylum Streptophyta; class Magnoliopsida; order Asterales; family Asteraceae; genus Lactuca; species Lactuca sativa. The sequence continues at coordinate 63,733,222 of NC_056626.2, read as the reverse complement.
CAAAGGATTTTTGTGGGTAGCCGATGAAAATACACTTCTCGCTTCGAGGTTCAAGCTTGTCATGAGTCTCACATCTCACGAAAGCCTCGCAACCCCAAACTTTGATGTGGGCTAGACTAGGAACTTTTCCGGTCCACATCTCGTGAGGTGTTTTGGAAACTTTCTTTGTAGGGAGAAGATTAAGGATATGGGTGGAAGTCTCTAAGGCATACCCCCAAAATGAGATTGGTAGCGTAGCTCGACTCATCATCGAACGAACCATACCCAACAAGGTTTGATTACGCCTCTTAGCTAGACCATTCAACTGTGGTGTCCTGGGAGGTGTCAATTGTGAGACAATCCCACATTCCCTAAGATACTCGAGGAACTCTGAACTAAGATACTCACCACCTCGATCTGATCGGAGCATCTTAATGTTCATGCCCAATTGATTCTTGACTTCCTGTTTAAATTCCTTAAACTTTTCGAAAGTCTCTGACTTATGCTTAATTAAGTAGACATATCCATATCTACTATAATCATCCGTAGAAGTCACGTAATAACGAATAGCTTCCCTTGTGGCATATTTGAAGGGTCCACATGCATCCGTGTGTACAAGATCCAACAAACCTTCACCCCTCTCACACGAACTAGTGAAGGGTGACTTTGTCATTTTTTCAAGCAAGCATGATTCGCAACTATCATCTGACTTTAGGCCAAATGACTCCAAGACTCCATCCTTTTGGAGTTGGCCTATGCGTTTCTTGCTTATATGCCCAAGACGACAATGCCATAATGATGCTTTTGTTGGATTAGTGTCTAAGTCCATAACTATTTTGGTATGTACTTGACTCGATGGTGCATGGTCCTTTTGGGTTGCCTTCACCAAAGCAACTTGATAGGATGAATTATGGAGAGAAAGGATTAAATATGATTTATTAATATATTATGGGAATAATATATTAAAGGAGAATTCATATTGTTTAATTAATATTAGTCAATAATTAATTGGTAATTAGTTTTGTGACTAAAAGAGATTAATTAAACTTAAGGGACTAGAATTGTAATTATAAGATAATTGCAATTTGGGCCGTGGATTGCCTTTTATTATAAGGTGGACGAATTCTATGGGAAGCCCATATGAAATCGTCCAAGGCCTTAAGGAAAGGCTCCATGGGTTGCTTAGGGCTTAAGCATCCAAATTAGGGTTTCCTTGTTAGATAACCCTAATTGCCTCCTATATAAAGAGATCCCTTATGACCAAAAACGTGGCTAAGACTTCCTCTAGGATTTGTAGACGTTTTTGGGCAGCCTCCATCCTCTCTCCTCTTCATCCTCTTGCTTATGGTGTTTGTGAACCATTAGAGGAGTGACACTTGTGACTCTAAGCCTTCCAAAGTCAATACAAGGAGATTTGGGATTGTTATTGCTACATAACAATCAAGGTAACATCTTAAACCTATTCTCATGTTAATATGATTACTTTAATGCTAGAATTAGGGTTTATAGTCTTGGATAACTTGCATGTACAATAGAGAAACCTAGATCCAAGCATTAGGGTTTGTATGAGCACATAGGATGTTCTTAGGACCAAAACCCATCAGTGGTATCAGAGCCTAGACTCGTTTCTATTGCATTGATTCTTGATATGTATGAAAAATTCGATTTTTTGGTTTCTGGAGGCTGGACTCGCCGAGTCCATAGTTGAACTCGCCGAGTCCATGCAGACTCGACGAGTCCAAGCCTGACTCGACGAGTCAACTCGTCAGATGGAGCATATCTCGGGATTTCTTGCTGTTTTTGCTTTGGGATAGTTACCTTATCATATTATATCAATATAAATCCGATTTTATGATATATTTGACTATATTCTTGATCTAATTGAAGATATTTATCAATTAATAAGATAATTGTTTCCTTATGTGATAATTGATTAATTATTTTGATTAAATTGGTAAATTCTTTTGCAAGAAATCATTAAATAAATCAAATATGGATAATTATGTGATTAAATGTTAATTTAGATTATTTGTTATTTGATCCTTGTTGTTATGAAAAGTTTCATATTTTCCCCTTTAAGTTTTATAGTTTAAATTTGAACCCAAAAGTCTTGTTGTTTTGAAAGTTAAATAGTTAAAACCCTGATGTTTTGAAAAAGGTTTCAAAAGTTGCCCTCAAGTTTTGGAATTTAAATTTTGATTAATTGTTTAATTTTGATGTATATTTAAATTCTAAACCCTAATGTTTTGAAATGTTTCAAAACTTGCCCTCAAGTTTTGGAATTTAAAAGTTGATTAAAAGTTTAATTAGGAATGTTAAATTCTAAAACCCTAGTATTGTTTTGAAAAAGTTCCAATCACACCCTTATGGTTTTATTAATTAATTAAGGTGTATAATTAACAGAGGTTTAATAAATCCATAAAAGTTTTGTTTTACAATTTAATTGAATTAAAAGTATAATTGTTAAATTTGACCACCTAATATTTTAAAAGTGTAAAATACACCCTATACTATATATATAACATTAAAAGTCTAACATTATATATATGTATGAGTAAAAGTCAGTCTTACCGTTAGTAGGCCTCATTCACAAAGCTGGTCTATAAGGGGTGTTTAAGGAAATTGCCTATAAAATGGCGATTGAATGGGTATCCACTCTTACCCACCGCACTCTTGACTAGTGGAGGGTCGTTAGCCGAACGGGTAGGATAGGACGAAACCTTCCATTATAAGTATAATGAAGTATAAAAGTAACTAAATGTTTTCATAAATTTCCCAATCTTAGTTACTTAGGCAAAAGTGAATTGATGCAATTCCATGAAATTACACTTTGTGCCCTTGCGAAGACGTTAATGGAGCGTGTGTGGTTTACCGGCACACTAAATGGTTCTAAGCAAAGGTAGCAAAGGGTGACTCAATGTTTGTCATAGTTCGGTGGAGTGTGTGTGGTTTATCGGCACATCAAATAGGTGACTGTAACATGTGAGGGAACCATGTAAGTTTGCATGGTTATTCACACCCGCTTTGTGATCCTCGGCATCCCAGTCACAAACAAGAAGGGCATATCGAGATTTAAACATGCCATTGAAAGTTCAATGAATCTCAAAGGATCTAGGAGTTTTCATAGATTTAAAACTTAAAATTTCTTTTTCGTTTTTCATGGTGGAAATTAGTGAATCGTCATTCACTTACCTTCAAATGTTCTGCAATTTGGGTTACGGCATCCCTCTCCCAAGTTGTAGAATATTGTGTTGGGTCCTAGCCTTAGTATCTCATTTGGGTGATTTACTAAGGACTCAATCAATCAACTAACTTGAATTCGTTTTCTCTTGTTTTGTAGATGTCAAAGTTCGACAACTATGGTCTTCCCAAACCCCGTGGAACAAGCATTCCACATGAAGATGATATTCCACGATTCGATCGAGGAACAAGAAATCATCCTTCACTTCCTCCACCTCCTCCAATTATTCTCCCTAACCCACAAGTTTGAAGGCTTTAAAAGTTCAAGCTCACTCAAGCCCTTTTGGCAAGTAAACATAAAGAAGGAAAGTCGGTGTGTGCACACGTCCTAGGGATGAAGTCACACATTGATAGGTTAAGAATGTTGGGATCCGTCGTCTGTGAGGAAATAGCTGTTGATTGGGTTCTTCAGTCACTTCCTAACTCATATAGTGAGTTCGTAAGAGAGTACTATATGATGAACCGCGACGTGACCCTTATAGATCTCACCTATATGCTTATTTTTTGCTGAATCAGCAATGGTTTGGCGCAATAGAAAAGCAAAGTTGATTGGTGAATCTGCCTTCAAGACCTCTATGGATATAGACGATGGCAAAAAAATACATGCTATGATCGAAAGGTTTGATCATAAGAGAAAGGCAATGTCTGAATTAGTTCCATGTCCTGTTCCAAAAGAGTCAATTTGCTTTTATTGCCAAAAGAAGGGACATTGGAGACGAAGCTTCCCCATTTACCTAAGAGATCTAAGAGATGGGAGAGTCGAAACGTATGGCTCTAATATAGGTAAAATCCATTAACTAACTCTTTTAAGCTTCTATTCTAGATTCTTAATACATAATGTGATAAGATTACAATTGAAGTTTTGTAAGATCGAAGAAAAGAAAGGAAGCTTAAGGGAAGAAGTGAGCAGAATCTAACCGTGAAGGAATGGATTTCGATCGCATTTCTCGAAGATTAGAATTTTGAGCTACTACTTATAGTTACAATTAGATTGCTAAGAAAGATGTATTAGCATAGTCTTTCAATGAATTGCATTGTAAAGACAAAATTTTTCCACAATAAAATAAAATTTGATTTTATATTATTTATTTATCTTTGCAATGGCGTATATGAAAAATTGATGTTTGAATGTTTCTATTATTAGCAATAATGGATTTGGTTCTTATTATGTTATGGAAAGTCGAGAGTTCACCAAATAGGGAGAGTTTCTCATCGCCCAAGTTTCAATTGGACAGAAACTTGGAATCATGCAACTTGGTTGCACGATGAATGAGAAATTTCATATTTGGAAATTAGACTAATTCATTGACAAAGTGTCAAGTGAAAGACTAGGAGATCGAGCACACAAATTTGCGTGTTGATCAAGTTCACCATAAGAGTAACAAGATATTCGTCATGGTTTACTGAAAGTTTAGTAAATATGATTACACTTATAAGATTAAGTGTAATTCAGAATTGATTAAAAAGGTTTAAATCAATAGTAGAACGAAAAAGAAGAATCAAGTAGGCCGAAAGATAAAAGTTTTTCCATTCTAAGAAGAAGGGAGAGTACCTTTTATGCTTTATGATGGGTCTTAATGATTAAGAACCATATCTCAATTGATCCTCTAAGTGAGTCTTAATACAATTGTATGTCTAAGAAGAGGAATCAGGAATTGAAGAAATTGTTAAATCAAGAAGTCAATCATACTTCGTTCCAAAACAAGTCTTAGAGTTAAGATTGTGACATTGAGTGACAAGAATTAGAAAGGTTTATAACATTAATCAAATGTGGAAAGTTGTGATGTCTTGGATAAGACAAAGACCAACTAGGTCCAATTTATGAAGTGTTTGATAAAAGCTACACTAACTCTTGAATATTTGTTTGTCAAGAAATGGTTGTTGACAAGAGAATCTTATATGTCAAGGAGTCAGTGGGAGTCTTAATGGTCTTGAGAGGTTTCAAGAACAAATCAAATAAACCTTATCGATCATCACTAGCACACGAGTTGAGGTTTACAACCTATTGTGTTGACATTATTTTGTTTATGTGTCAGTCCAATCGAGTTAATTATGCATGTGAGTCCTATAAGTTCTCATTTGAATGCATAAAAGGCAAGGACCTTGATCAATGGAAAGTACATTGATAAGAAAAGGTGAGCTGCTTAACTACTTGGAAGACATAGTGGGCAGTTGTGCTACCATAAGGCAAGAAATCGAGATTAAGGAAGTTCGATCCATATGAATTTAAATTTGTCGTAAACTTTGGTTTTGACAAATTCACATGGATAGGAACAAATACACAGTTTAAATCTAAGTGTCATAAGATTTCCTCCTTCATTAAAATGATTGTGAGGAAATGCTTTCACTAAGAAAGATTTTAAGAAGATAGTGATTGTAAAATTGCATTCTCGAATTCGATTATGGTTGCGGTATCCCTTTCCATAATTTGAATTGTGAGGTTTGGCAATTGTTTACACACACATATGAACTATCTAAGGCAAAGGTGTATAAGTTCAATAAGCCTTGATAAAATATTATCAAAGCATTAAGTATTAGAAACATGAACTTAAGAAATTCAATAGGTATTGTTTTTCTGAAAGTTACGATGTTTATGAATACATGTCGAAGCTAGTGGGAGTATAAGTGTTATATTTTTTAATAATCATCATGATAGTGGGAGCATAAAAGTTATGATTGTATGATTATTAAGGCACGTATTGCAAGTTGGCAATATTAATTATAGAAAACAAGAGTTATACCTTGCAAAGTCGTAAGGGTTGTGAAGTTGTTTTGCTATAATTAAGGGAGAGAATATTATGCTTCATTAAAAATCTAAAGGATTAGGTTGAGAAATGTTAATAAATTTAGTCAAAGGTACATAGTGTGTTATTAAAATTTCGATTATGATTACGGCATTCCTCTTCACAATTCGAATTTTGAGAACATAGCAAATAAAACATTATGCGTTGTGTCCCATACGCTTCGGGCATAGGATCGATTGCAAATGCCTTAATGTTTGACCATTCTAAAATTTTCCAAAAGTCGAGCGCATTTAGAGGGAAAAGGGACTAGAATTGGTTTTGACTAAAATAATTAAACAACTATCAAAGGACAATCCAAAGTTTGACGAGGATTGGTCACTTGTGAATAGTTGGAAGCATGGTATTGGATGGACCATATCGACATTATTATGAATAGAAAAGATTCTATTAAGAATGAGTTGTCATATGGAAATTATGGAAATGTTTCCATATTGGATGGACCATATCGACATCATTACGAATAGATAAGATTCTATTAAGAATGAGTTGTCATATGGAAAATATGGAAATGTGTCCATATTGGGAATTGAATATTGAAAATCTATGTCTAGATTAGAAACTTTTATGCAAAAGGATGTTCAAAGGAATGTACTTTGAGTGATAGACATCATATCTAAGGAATTGTCTTGTAACAATCTCCGATAGAGGACTTTGTCATATCATTGGCAATAGTCTTTGTGACTTTGGTGCAGTGAATTTACGAAAGGACAATTGCATAAAATGTTAGAATCTAGCATATTCTATAAGTAGCAAGAATTTGATATTCTTTCACTTATGAAAAAGGATTTGGAGTTGTGAAATGAGAATGATTGGAAATGTGCTTAATTTGGTCTATTTCACAAAGTAAGAATCATAGGTAAACATTGTGTGCATGCTAGGAGCATGGGACAAGTGTAATAATTCAAGTAAGAAGTTGATTACCCGAAATGACAAATAATGAGTAATCGATATGGTGATAAATAAAAGGAGTTTTATTTATACTCAAAGGTTTGAGGCCATATGGGATTAGTATTATTCTTGGGTTTCACATTTGCATGTTTTGACTTCCTAAATAATTGAATTTATTAAGAATAATCGAATTGTTCGAACGGGCCACAGTCGTTCATATGTTGGAAGTAGATATGAATAAAGACTGTCGTGAATTGGTGTGTGGAATGTCTAAAAGAGTATTAGACATAAGCAAATGTTTGCTGCAACGTTCATGAGTGCTTATGAATATGATTTGAGCATTGGATTAAACCCACGCTCACTTGGATAACTCCATGAATTGTATCACGAGTGATTGGTGAGACGATAACATCTTATATTCTTGAAACCGAGATGTGTGAGTTGTATCTTGCGAATCGGTTGCACATTGATAATATGTAAACGCACTAGTAACTTGGTGTCATAAAACATATTGTTGTGTGTGATTCGGTGAGTGAGTGCAAGCAAGCATTGTATCAAAGTTTATCCGTTCCTTTTATCCAAAGTATGATAAAAGCGATATCTTTGGGCCCCTCGATGGTTTAGTGATGAAAAACGTAAATGCTCGGCCGGTCTAGGGCTAATTTGATTTGTTCAATTACTCAGTCGTCATAAATCGGGAATCGAGATATAGTACAAAGAGAATGATTAGAAATCATATCTCATATGATATCTAGAATGGAGGAATATATGATCCTTTATCTAAGGACACGCGTATCTGATAGGATCAGAGTTGACAACGGCTTTGGAAAGCCACGATTGCAGATCAGGATCTGAAGTCATACGCATAATAGTTATTAGACTTATACAAGTGGGAGACTGTTGGATTAGTGTCTAAGTCCATAACTATTTTGGTATGTACTTGACCCGATGGTGCATGGTCCTTTTGGGTTGCCTTCACCAAAGCAACTTGATAGGATGAATTATGGAGAGAAAGGATTAAATATGATTTATTAATATATTATGGGAATAATATATTAAAGGAGAATTCATATTGTTTAATTAATATTAGTCAATAATTAATTGGTAATTAGTTTTATGACTAAAAGAGATTAATTAAACTTAAGGGACTGGAATTGTAATTATAAGATAATTGCAATTTGGGCCGTGGATTGCCTTTTATTATAAGGTGGACGAATTCTATGGGAAGCCCATATGAAATCATCCAAGGCCTTAAGGAAAGGGCTCCATGGGTTGCTTAGGGCTTAAGCATCCAAATTAGGGTTTCCTTGTTAGATAACCCTAATTGCCTCCTATATAAAGAGATCCCTTATGACCAAAAACGTGGCTAAGACTTCCTCTAGGGTTTGTAGACGTTTTTGGGCAGCCTCCATCCTCTCTCCTCTTCATCCTCTTGCTTATGGTGTTTGTGAACCATTAGAGGAGTGACACTTGTGACTCTAAGCCTTCCAAAGTCAATACAAGGAGATTTGGGATTGTTATTGCTACATAACAATCAAGGTAACATCTTAAACCTATTCTCATGTTAATATGATTACTTGAATGCGATAATTAGGGTTTATAGTCTTGGATAACTTGCATGTACAATAGAGAAACCTAGATCCAAGCATTAGGGTTTGTATGAGCACATAGGATGTTCTTAGGACCAAAACCCATCAGCTTTATCCAAGTTATTAGAAGAATCAATACACAATACATTATTTCCTAAGTTATCTACAATAGACACAGCTTCATACACACCATCACAAGGTAGTGCTTTAAAATAAAACACAATATTAAAGAGAGCATTTATTCCACCAGTTTCATTATCAAAAGAAAAGGTAAAACCTTATTTATAAAAAGCATGAAGGGAAATAACATTTCTTGCCATTTCTGGCGAGTAACAACATTTATTCAAATCTAAAGTAAATCCACTACTAAGCAACAAAGTATAAACTCCAATCTTGGTGACAGGTGAAATTTTCCTATTCCCCATGATTAAGTTTATCTTTCCAAGCTCCACATTCTCACTTCTTCTTAGTCACTGCATTTTAGAACAAATATGAATACCGCAACCGGTATCAATGACCCAAGAGTTAGAATAGAGTGAATTATTAGACGAGATTGTGTAAATACCTGCATGGTTGGGTTTAACTTTCCCATCCTTCAAATCTTGCTGGTACTTTGGGCAGTTACACTTCCACTGCGCCTTTTCGTGGCAGTAGAAGCATTCAGCCTCTTTGGGATCAGAAGAAGGTGTAACGAAACCTTTCTTGGTTCTGCTAGAAGAGCAGCCATCAAGGGTCTTACCCTTGGTACCCTTTGAAGGGTTCTTTCTCTTCTTTCCTCTACCTTTCCCGATTGCCAGGACAGGTGCTGAGTTTGGAGTAGTAGCAGGAGTGTTCACAACCGACTTACCTTTAAGACCTGATTCTGCGGTCTTTAGGAGTCCCTGAAGTTTGCTAAGTGTAACTTCCTCCTTATTCATGTGGTATGTCATGCGGAATTGATCATAACACGAAGGTAAGGAGTGCAAAATAATATCCGTTGCTAACTCCTCAGGGAAGTTCACATTCAACTTCATCAATCGATCCACATACCTTTGCATTTTTTGCATGTGGCTTGTGATGGGTTCGCCATCTTTCATTCGGGTTGTGATCATAGAGGTGATGATTTCATATCGCTCTTGATGAGCACTTTGATGGTAGCGATCCATCAAATCCTGGTGCATCTCAAAGGATAGTAGTCCTCATAGGACTTTTGGAGCTCGACTGTCATGGTGGCCATCATGATACATGCCACTTTGGTAGCATCTCTTTCATGTGCCTCATATTCAGCAAACTCCTCAGGAGTAGCAGTTGGCTCAGGCACCTTGAGCTCCTTGTCAAGAACATATTCCTTGTTCTCGTAACGAGTGACCATCCTGATGTTTCTGATCCAATCAGTAAAGTTAGATCCATCAAAGATGACTCTCCCACAAAGGTTCATGAGAGAGAAGGAGCATGTAGGGTTTGAGCTAGGAGTAGCATTGTTGGAAGACATCTGAAAAAAAGGAAAAGGTTTAGTTTAGATATAGGGATAGTCCTTAATAAAACACCCAAATGTAGAATTAAGGCAAGGATCCAATCACAATATATTATAACCTAGAAGAGGGATGTCGTAATCCAAGTTATAACATATTTGAAAGGTAGGTGAATGACGATTCACCAATTTCCACCATGAAAACGAAATATAAATTATTAGGTTTTATTTGGATTTTTAGAAATTCCTAGATTCATTGAACTTTTCAATGGCATGTTTCAATCTCGAGTGTGTCCTTCATGTTTTGTGACTGGGATACCGAGGATCACAAAACAAGGTGTGAAGTAACCATGCAAATTGCTTGGTACCCTTAATGTTTTTCACTTAATCGTAGTGCCGGTAAACCACACGCGCTCCTTCCGACCTCATGAAAAACTTAAGTCACCCTTTGCCTTCGTTGTTAAGTCCAAGTTAGTGTGTCGGTAAACCACACACGCTCCACCAACGACTTAGACAAGGTGCAAAGTGTAATTTCATGGATTAGCACCTTATTCACATTTTCCTAAAGTAACTAAGATTGGGAATTTATAAAACATTTAGTTACTTAATAATAATCATTAATGAGAATTTATAAGTCCTTGTCTTACCCGTTCGGCTAACGACCCTCCACCAGTCAAGCAAGCGATGAGTTGAGAGTGGACACCCATTAAGTTGCCATTTTATAGGCAACAACCTTTTACCCACCTTATAGACCGGCTTCGTGAATGAGGCGTACTAGCGGTAAGACGAATTTGATCTTATACATATATATATATATATATATATATATATATATATATATATATATATATATATATATATATATTAATAACTTTATAATATTATAAGTATAAGGGTAGAATTTTAACTTTTAAAAATCTAAGGGTTGGAACTAAAGTTTTAATCAAGACTTTACTTGTTCCAAAACTTGAGGGCAAGTTTTGTAAACTTTCAAAACTTTTCATTTCTTGTAACTTATGAGTTAAATAGAGTAATAAAAATGAAGACTCTTCATTTTTCTAACTCTTGTGTTCTTTTAATGGTTTTAATTCAAGTGTGACTCTTGGTTTTCCATAACTTGAGGACAAGTTATGGACTCCATTAAAACACATTATGATCAAGTATTAAACTACCAAGTAGGTTACAAGTAATTCCTATGATCATCTAAATTCATAAGATCAAGAACATGAATATTCATATCAAAGTTTCAAGACCATATGAACACATATAATCATTAAAAATTGATATTTGCCATTGTAAATGGATTAGAACAAACATTACACCATCTAAAACAAGTTTAATAACACCAAAACAGTTTAGGGTAATGTTTCTAGTCCATTTCCAGCAGCAAAGGTCAAAAATCTGCACTCATTCGCTCCTACTCGCCGAGTGCATGAACCTACTTGGCGAGTAGGTTGAAGATACACATGAACTCGGCGAGTTCATCAGGCAGACATCAAGTTTTTCGACTTTTTTCAACTTTTTAGCACAAATAACAAACAAACAAGCCTAGGCTCTGATACCACTGATGGGTTTTGAGCATTCTAACACTTCCTAAGTGTACATGCAACCCTAATAACCTTGGATCTATGTTTGTCTAATTATCATGCAAAGTTGATTTCCAAGGCTATGATCCTATCTAGCATACATGGGGAACAATTTTAACTTAAATAATAGGTAGAACTACATACCTTGTTGTTGTAAATGTTCCTTGAAACCTTGTGAGCCTAGCACCCCAAGTGTGATGCCTCAAATGCTTCACACAACACCAAATGCTATGGAGTAAACTTCGAGAGAAAGTGTAACACACTAAAATCGGCCAAGCCCTCTTGTTTCACTAGTAGTCCTGATTTTGGGAGAACACATGAGCTTTATATAGTGTTGACACATCTAGGGTTACACCATGTAAACCCTAATGTGTCATGACTCTTCATTTCCATGACCCATGGGTTTGTAACTCCCATGGAGCCTCCATGGAGCATCCAATGGGTTTAACCCAACTTGATTATCCATGGAGCCTCTTAGCCCACTATATAAGTTATGGATGATTTACATAATCAACCCATATATTTAATTAGTTATCTTTTGATCACTTAATTAATTCTAGAATTAATTCTTGATCAAACTAATTAAATAATATATTAGAACTTATAATATATTAATAACCACAAGTGTTATTTCTCTCATTTAGTCTATCCAATTGTATGGTGCCATGCAACCCAAATGAACCATGTCGGGTCGGGTCAAGTACATACCAAAAATAGTTATGGACTTAGAGACCTTATCCAACATATATTTCCCAACAGGTTCCACTGTGGTGGGAGTTTCATTTGTTGCACATCGGCAAGTTTCCAGCGTACTGCTTTACCGGAGCAGCAGCGGTAGGTGCTATTGCAGCATGAACTGCCACGACCTACTACTTTTTGGAAGCTTGTTGCTTCGTCTTGTCATCCCAGAACTTCCGCTTGCTATCAACGGCTTTGTAGGGTTCTAAAATGGCTAGGGTTGTCGTTTTTGATGGGGTACAGACCCCATGGTCAATGATTCGTTGTGCCAATCGCTTGGCACTATCGAAGGTAGCAGGGTTTGAAGCTAGCACATTCCACTGAAATGGAGGCACCAGCCCCCAGATATACCTTTCCACCTTCTTTGCTTCAGAAGGGACCATTCCTAGACATAGCGCTGCCAGATCGCTGAACCTGGCAGTGTAGGATACTATGTCGGAGCCCTTCATGGTTAGGCTCCAGAGCTCCTGCTCTAGCTTTTGAACTTCGCAACTTGGGCAGTATTCTTCGATCATGAGCTCTTTAAGAGCTTCCCAACTTATATCATTTTCCACTATAAGAGATAGTGACTTGACATGGCTATTCCACCATGTCAGAGATCGGTCCGCAAAGGTGCAGGAAGCAAATTTTACTTTGCTCCCTTCTAGACAGGAACAGATCTCAAAGATCGATTCCGTCTTCTCGAACCGTTGCGAGAGGGCAATGATTCCGCCAATCCCATTGAAGGACCTGGGCTTGCAGCTAGTGAAATCCTTGTATAAGCACTCTCTAGAGCGCACTAGAGCTTCGACAATAGTGGGAGGCACATAAGTTTCACTCCCACTCGTACCAGTCAAGGTTAATTGTGCTAGAGCTACAGTAGAGCCGCATTCACAGCAACTTGAATAGTTGTTGGATTATATTGCGGAGGAGGTGGTGGTGGTGGTGTTGAAGTTGCCGGAGGATCACGTCTTATTGATCGGCTTGGAGGATTCTTTTAACTAAAAGTTTACAAAGATGAACATGATAGTAAGAATCAACTGTAAGTATAGTGCGAGTGATCCATGGGCTAAATCACCATAGTCCAATAGTTGAATGAATGTATGTTTGAAATAGAGACACAATGGTAGAGTAGGGAAACACATGAGCAAAGATTTTCCAACAGATTAGATAACTGTCAATATTACTGGTATTATTGATGTAACGAGTTCGGGAAAATGACCTAACAGTAGGTCTTACATCAAACCATGTAGGGAAAATGTTGATAGCTTAGAAGTCTAGTTAAAGTATTTGGAAGATAGGAATATTTACAGAACAGTGCTACTTAGAGCATAGATAAGAAAGGCTATTCCTTTAACCCAAAAGAAAAGATGAGTCAAACATCTTCTACTGGCGATGGTTACTCCTTAGGCGAACCCTCAGATATGCCAGTTGACGAACTATGTCCTAAAGATGTCGCTCATGAGCTCTCTAACGCACAAGAAATTCTAAGACATTAGCTCGAGATGCAACTAGTTCTTGCTGCAGAGTATCATTGACTCTCCTAGTCCTTTCCATAGCTTCTTCGAGATGGATTATATAGACCGTGTTAACACCTGAATTGGCATCAATTTCCATGACTCGGTTGATAGCTTCCCGACCTTGCTCAATGTTCCGAGAGATCCTGCGAACCATGATGGGCAGGACTCGGTCAGCTGAGCCTCCCTTGCTAACATTGTAGAAGCTTCGATCTCCATTGATGGGTAAAGGTTGACCCTGTTCATGGATCCATTGATTCAAGTTTGTCGCCCACAAGGGTGTGGGACCTTGAAATGCTGGTCGGGGGTTGAGATTTGGGATTTGAGCCTTTTGAGGTAGGTTGTTGACTTCTGGTTCGGAGTCAGAGCCATCAGGCGTGCTGATCATCCAAAGGGATTGAATGATCCTCTTCTGGCTCTGCTTCAAGCCATCCAGCATTGCCTTCGTTTGGGAAGTACGGGTCGCCAGGAGGATGGAATCCAGACATGATAGTAGTGGAAGTAGTGGGTATGACAGGTGTGATTTGTGGAGGAAAAGATAAAAAGGTTTCTGAGGTAATAGTCGAAGGTTTACCTTGGTTTTCGTTCTTCGAATCATCCTCACCCATGATGACATTTGCATCCGTATTAGATATGTTTACAAGAATGTCAGAAGTTCGGGCCTCCTCAGATAATGACTTGGCAACCGAATCTCCGGGTAGTATAAAAGTTGTCTGTGCAGGAGTAGAAGTATCTTTGTTAAGATTGGCTTCAGGAGTTTCTAGAATTGTTTCATCTTCATTAGCTGTAGACTCAGAAGAGATGATCATCTTGCTTTTCTTTTTCTTCTTCTTGGAAATGTGTTTAGCCATATCATCAGCCCTTCATTTCTTTGATGATGGTGAAGCAGGCACTGGAATTTCACGAAATAGAAGTCCTTGATGAGTAACTTGTGGCTTTCGGACAACATTCGTGAGTGGAGATCGGCTCTTGTGCTTTGATTTCATTTTGATTCTTCTAAAAACACTAGTCTTCGAAGGAATAATTTCTTTTTGAGTGAAGGGTGTATCAGCAACTGAAACTTCGTGTAAAGTTGGTTCTGCTTCAGTAACTGGTAACTTCTTTGGAACCTTCGTACATTTAGACTCCTTGATTTGTTTCTCATAAGAACCAACATCAGTCTTCTTCGTACGTTTTGACTTCGTCTCTTCTCTTGCCAATAGAATTCCAGTCTCAACAGTTGTATCAATTGTTTGCGAGTAAGCAACTAAGACTGTGTTCGTAGGATCGACTCGTTTGAGCATTGCATATAGAATACGAGCTACAACAGAAAACTCATCAGCATCATCAGTTGCAACCTTCGGACAACTGTACACATGAAAAGCAACTTTTTCTTCATCATTAGGGACCATAATCCCCTCATTCTCATAGAAATACTACAAGATCATGCTCCAGTATCTTTCACATAAAATGCCATGAAGAGCATTCATGTTTTCAATACTCTTCAAAAATTCTTTCCACAATTGAGTAGAGTAATCCACTTGAAGATCATAATAAAGCCCCGATACCATGGCATAAACCTCCATTCTCCCCTTGTCCAAACCAACTGTTCTTCTAGTCAAACACCTCAAGAAAATACCAAACAAGAAATTCCAAACACTAGGAAGACCAGACTTCTTGAAGTCACTTATCTTTGACAGTTGAGGTTGATGACCCATTTCATTAAACATATGTACAATTTATGGAAAGGTAAAATGGACATATGGTGGGGAATTAGAGATGTCGAGAATCTGACAGAAAAGCTTCTTGGAACATCTGACCTTTTTATCAGTCACCAAATTGAAAGTAACTGCATCCAAAGCTTTTGAATATGTAGCAGCTGATCTAGCTTGAGAGAGCCATGAAAGAGGAACAGAAAACGAGTTGAACATAGCTTTTGACAAAACAGAACTCTTCAAAGCAACGATTAGCATCTTGAGTTCTTCAGTGTATTGAGAAACATTTGCCTCCACTTGATAATTCGTACCCTGAATCTTCATAATCGGCAATGAAGTAACATCATCAGTGGTGTGAGAAAGAGTTGCATCAGGATTAGCAGCAGTCTCCATTGTTAGGGTTTGAAAGCTTGATGTTTATCAGAGAGTATTTGAGAATTATTAAGTTTGAAAGAGTAAATTGATAATGAACCGTTGAATCCCCTTTTATATGTAACCCTTGATATTGAAATAAAAGCGGGATGTGCATTTAATGAAATTTGGCGTGTCAACGAGAAAACCGTGTCATGATGATGATAAAGTAACAATGTGTGATAAAGTAACAGTCACGTCTCCTCAAAACCCGAACATAATACAAAACGTCCCCTCAAACAGGCTGGTTTGGTTTCCCCAATGGAATAGTAACCGTCGGAACACTTCGTATGGAAGTGAGGCTCCTTTACTTTAGGGTTTCAAAGTAAAGTCATTTGCCAGTGTTTTGAAATCATCAGCTTGAGTTGGTATTACTCAGAACCTCAAGGATTTCGCGTGTGTAATTTTTCAAAAAATATAGATAAGAAGCAATAACAAAATTTTTTGGGTATTTAGTGATGTCAAAAATTCAATTTGACACGAAGGCAATTAAAACATCGGGCAAAGATTGCTTCATTAATCATCAAGAAAGATAATCAACAGCTTGTGTATGTTCCCGTGAATTACAATCAAATACTTGTAAAGAAGTATCGAAGGGCTTCTTTTAAAAGGCTTTTGAGGTGGCTTAATGAATTTCGTTACATATCAACCTAAACATAAGGTGAGTAAGTGTAACAAAAATTACTTTTTTGACCAGTATAGTCAGTGACAAGTTTGCTTTGGAAAACTTTTAACTGACATTGAATTTCGGATAAAACTCACACTAAAATGATATTCAAAAACAAGTGTGTACTGGATCATGTTGGGTAACAACCATCGTGGGTTTCGAATGTTTGATTAAGACCACTCATAAGAAATGAATATGATTTGGAGTTTCGAATGTAGATACAGAAACAAATGTACGAATTTAGACACTCATTAAAAAAATGACAAATATACGAATTCGAAGGATTCGAAGAGTTGACTATGAACAGTAACCTTTGAATACTGAATGACATTCCTTTTTCTTTGATGACGTGTCTATGAACCATTCCTTTTTACCCATCAATCTTCTTTTTCGCATGGAACAGAATTTCCATCGATCATTCCAAGTCCTTCCAAAATTCTTACAAAAGACTTTTCATCTAAAGGTTTTGTGAAAATATCAGCTTACTGATGTGTTGTTTTCACAAAATGCACTTCAATATTTCCATCTTCCACATGATCCTTGATGAAATGATAACGAAGAGCAATAATGTGCCTTCCACAACATCTATCGAATTCTGGTCTAATGAAAAATCAACCATTAGATAAGTGATCGACTAATCCTTTGTTTCTACAAGATATCGTTGTGAAATGAGTCATGGATTATGAATCAACCTAACAGTTCGACATTATGTTATTCAATTTCCGATTTCTAATGATCAAATCAGACTACTAATTGAACACATAAATTTAGTCCGAGCTTGGCCTAACACATGAATGCCAACATCAAATCATCAAGGGGCCTACAATATCGTTTTTCCTACTATGGTAAAAGGAACAAATAAACTTTGACTACATAGCTTTTCTTTACTCGCCAAATCATGTATAGACTTACTCGTTATGACCACCATTTACAGATAACTTTAGAGTAAGACTAATACACAACCAACTTGTATGCAAAGAACTCAAGATCTCTCATTTTTAAGAATAAAAGATATTATCATCTCAGAATTACTTGTGTTTGAATCCATGAAATAATGTCTCTGAGTAAGGGTTCTATCCAATATTTAAATATCCATTAAATACTCCTAAACACTAGTCATAATCTCCATGTTATGTCTAATCGCTATAGACAATAATAACACTTCAGAATTTTCACCAATAACAATTGCCCCTTTAAAATCTGGGCTTTTAGAGGTAAAAGTAGATTTTAAATAACATTCAAAATTTAAAAACACGGTCAGTAGGATACTAAAGACGCATTCCTTATGCCTATAGCCAAAACACAGTCGTTTTTATCTTTTAAATTTATAAGGTTTTTTATGATGGCGTGCTATAAACTAGAGATGTGACTTCAAATGAAAATAGCAGAAATTTTGTGTACTCAGGTACATCTTCCACAAAAACAAACCACCATTGTTTATGTAAGAGATCAAGAAGAAGAAGAAGAATAGAGACGTTAGGGAAGGTTGTTACCGGTGGAGGGGAAGAATTTAAAAGGGATATACAATTTGTATTCTTTGTAAAAATGGTCCATCAAATGAAAAAAAATGGATTTGCCCTCAGGTGGGAGGGGGGCATGTAAGGGAGGTAACATCAATAATTTAATGGATGTTAAGTCGGTAGACCTTTTCCATATAGAAAACAAGTTCAAAAGTACAAACAATCTAATTTTATCATGGTTTTCACTTTTTTCTTAAAAAAAAGCAAACGGTAGGAACCGTTTTTGCAGTTTTGCCCGTTAAATATAATAAATGGAAAAAATGACAAAAATAGTCATTTACACTAATTGCATTACAAAAATAGCCAAAAAAAAATCGAAATTACAAAAATAGCCTCCCATTTCGCAGATGAGAAGGTCCCATCTGCGAAATGGGCTTCTCATCTGCGAAAGTACAAGTACCTAAAGCACAACTATGCTTTAGGTACTTGTACTTTCGCAGATGAAAGCCCATTTCGCAGATGAGAAGCCCCATCTGCGAAATGGGCTTCTAATCTGCGAAATGCCCTCTATTTTGACTATAAAAACGTTTTTTTTTTCTTCATTTTTCACCCTTCTCTACACAAAAACTTTTTCTAACTTTGGGCTTCTCTCGGAATTTTTGCTAGTTTTTGAAGAAAATGGAGGATTATGTCAACAATCCCGCAAATATGGTTAGATTTTAACTCTTTTAATGTCAACAATCTCTTTATTTTATCATTTGTTGTATTATTTGTTGTGTTATTTTTGTTGTTTTTTTAGTTGTTATATAACCTGAAATCTTGTATATTCTTATCGTAAAATTGTTTATATAAAGTGCAAAATAGTCGTTTATATATATATATATATATATATATATATATATATATATATATATATATATATATATATATATATATATATTTGTCGTATAAGTATAACATTTGTATTAGTTGAAAATTTGTCGTATATATATTGTTAGAAATTGTTTGTGTTTGTCGTATAAGTTGAAAATTTGTCATATATATATTGTTAGAAATTGTTTGTATTTGTCGTGTAAGTTGAAAATTTGTTGTATTATTGTCGTATAACTTGCAAAATTGTTAGTTTGGTTGTCGTTTTATTTTTAAATTTTTTTGTTTATATGGTTATAAAATGTTAGTTTTAATTAGAAAGATAAAAATTGTTTATATATTTGTCGTTTAAGTTGAAAATTTGTTTAAGTTGAAAATATGTTTAATAAAATATTTATATAATTATGTATGATATTGTTTTCTATCGTAAATATATTTGTTGTATAACTTGGAAAATTGTTTATATATTTGTCGTTTAAGTTGAAAATTTGTCGGTGATATATTTGTCGTTTAAGTTGAAAATATGTTTAATAAATTATTTATATAATTATGTATGATATTGTTTTCTATCGTAAATATATTTGTTGTATAACTTGGAAAATTGTTTATATATGTGTATGTTATTGTTTTTTATCGGAAATATATATATTAGTAATTAAGAAATTGTATTTGCAGTTCGTAATCATATATTTAAAAAAAAAAATATTTTTTAGTTATCTAATTTGTTTTTGTGTTTTTTTTGCAGCATCATTTTAGTTTAATGAACACAAAAGCCTTTGCGAACCTAAAAGGCTCTGGCGGTAACATATGGGAAGTATTTAAAGTTTTAGATGATGCCCGACGTGCTATTTTTAGAGATACCGTCTTTGGCTATTTTATTGATGTCCCTCGTTTACAAGGGGACGCTTTATTGTTTCATAAAATGTTCCTTCATCAGATCCGGCCGGACCCTGTTTTATCTCCAGATGGAATAAAACGTTTATATTTTCGAGTAGGCAATACCAAAATGGTTTATGGGCCGGAAGAGTTTTGTTTGATTATCGGCTTCAATTTTGGGGAGTATCCAAAAAACATTGGGAGAAAAGGGTCGGAAAAATTAATAAGCAGTAAAAAAAGATGTTTACTGCGTGAACGGCTATTTCCGGACCATACTAATAGTTCGGTGAAAATCGGCGACCTGAAAAGTTTAATTTTAAATCAAACATTCCTAGCACTTGACGACTTTGATGCAGTTAGAGTATGTTTGATATACATTTTGTGTGAAGGTTTTTTGGGCAAAGAAGTTAACGATCGGGTGCCACAAGATTGGTTTTATTTGGCTGAGAATTTGGATCTCTGGAATAGGTATATTTTCTTTACGTTAAAAGTTCTATTTTATTAAAGTTATAATTTATATAATAATCAATTTTGTTTTTTTGTTTTGTTAGTTTCGCTTGGGGTAGCTATCTCTGGGATTTTACTTATGTTGACCTTGAGGATACATGGAATAAGAAGTTAACGATCGGGTGCCACAAGATTGGTTTTATTTGGCTGAGAATTTGGATCTCTGGAATAGGTATATTTTCTTTACGTTAAAAGTTCTATTTTATTAAAGTTATAATTTATATAATAATCAATTTTGTTTTTTTGTTTTGTTAGCTTCGCTTGGGGTAGCTATCTCTGGGATTTTACTTATGTTGACCTTGAGGATACATGGAATAAGATACATAATTATTTATCACTTCCTGAGCGTGGTCAAACTTTAAAGTATTCCGTCTCAGGATTTACGGCTCCAATAAGGGTATAAAAATTTTCTTATATTTAAATTGTTTTATTTTTATGTTTTTTTATTTTAATTTTAACTTTTATTACTGTAATTGTAAAAAATTGTAGATATGGATATATGAAATGATTCCGGCTGTTCGTGCATGTGGATTTGCATCGAGAAAAAATAAAGAATTGCCTCGGATGAAAAGATGGAATGGAACAAAAAAAATGAAATGGGTTGACGTGAACAAGATTTGGTCAAAGATATAGGTTTAAAAATATTTCGTTTATTATTAATAAAGTTGATTATTATACTTTTATATGCATTTTTAATATGTTTATTTTTTTAGGAGGGGCTACCACCAAGACAAAACATGTTACCGGGTGATGGTGAGATGACATCTTTTTATTATATGTCATTTCAAGAGTATGTATATGGTGAAGGGAAATCAGTTCCATCCCCAGTACGGGACCATTTTAGGAGACAAGACGAATCTTCGTCTAGTATGTCGTCCAGTGGTCGCTCTCATGGTAGAGGTCGGGGCAGTGGGAAACACAAGCTAGACGAGGTATTGAAACGGCTACATGCACTGGAGCAGCATGTGTTTATGAACCGACAACCTAAAGAGGTTTTTGTTGAAGAAGTGAATAATGACCAATTTTGGAACGACATTTTTTTTGATGATACGACAGTGTCACAAAGAAATTATGATGGACAGGTTAGTTACACGCTACATTATTTATTAAATTTTATTAACATATATGAATACCTGTGTTCATATTTTATATTTGAAAATATAGGTTGTGCAAGATGAAGTGATGAATAAAAACAATACAACTCAAAATGTTTTTGGTGATACTCAAGACGACAAGGTTGTTATAGATGTTACCTTTACGATTTTAATAATTACTTTTTAATAAAGTGTCTTTCGTTATTAAGTAAAAAGTTATATTTTTAATGTAGGTGTTGGAGGAGAGTAATCAGTATGCGGGGAACAAATTTGATGATGATGTGTTTGATGTAAACGATTATAGTGAAGTTAAAGAGGTTATTATAGTTACATTAATATAAATATTTTGTTTATTTAGATATTATTGCTTATTAAATTATGTGTATTTCGTTATTAAGTATAAAGTATTATTTTTAATGTAGGAGTGGGAGGAGAGGAATGACAATGCAGGGAACAAATTTGATGATGATGTGCCGGACGAAGACGAACTAATAATAACGGGAAATGTAGATTTTTTCCATGATGATCATGATGACAAAGAAGTTACACCCGATAAACCGAGGAGTCGAAAACCATCACAATATTTGTGCCCTCCTTACACCGAGGTATTCGTTTTATTTATAAACTGATGATTTTATGTTTATGTTAATTATCTAGAAATATATAGATTTAAACATTTGAATATTGTTTTTAGTTGCACACGACACCGAAGCAAAAAAGAAGAACAAAAAAGAAGGTTGATATGAAATCAACAAGCCCCGTTCCTCCTCCAGTTTTTGGTGTTGCTCATGACTTCTCCATGTTGCGCCTGCAACCTTACGTAGCAGGTGGTGAGGATGTCATCCAAAATTATGTATTGCATTCATATGATGTGCAGCATCGTTTGTTTAATTTCGTGTTAGATAGAGATTTTTGGAGCTCATTGTTTTGGCATACACACGACGGATGGTTGGAGTCATCGGTAAATAAATTGTTAATTAATTCTTTTAAAAGTTAATTGTTTTTTAGTCAATAACAAAAGTATCATGTGTGCAGCATATAACCATTTGGTACCGACTTTTGATGGAGAGACGGTTTGAGAGCGACCGACATACAATAATGCCTCCAAATTTTTTTGTTTCTCATGCTTTGGAAGAAGGACAAGACTGGCGGGCGTTTATGGCTGGTATTGCTACGTACCCCAACTTCATGGTTGCTTGGTAGGATGTTGATACGGTAAACTTAATAGTTTATATTGAAAATAATATCGTTTTTTTGTTATGTTTTTGTATTGTGATGTTTTTGTATTGTGATGTAAATAAACATAATTTTATTTTCTGATCCTTATACAATTCTTATTGCCGATTCATTCATCCCCTAATCATTGGCTATTTGGGGAACTACGATTAGCGTCAATGGAAGTGCATATTTATGACAGTCTTGGTAGAGGTGCTTATGAAAAATTCCAATCCGAAGGAAACTTTTCCAAATTTGAACGTCGGGTGGCAAATTATTTGGACAAGATTAAGTATTGGGCCCGGAGGAACATCCCAAGAATTCCATTGAATATGCAATTCATTTATGAAGAAAACATTCCCCAACAAAGTAGTCATTTGGGAGATTGCGGTGTTTTTCTTTGTATGTTTATGAAGCAATTGGTTTCAGGTCAACCAATACGTGTTCTTATTGACCCAAAGAACGCAGCTTTAGAGTTCCGTCTCCGGATGGCAAAAATTATTTGGGGGTCTAGTCTTGCTCCTATGTAGTTGGATTATATAAATGTATATACAAATTAATGTTGGATTTCATTATTAGTTTATTTTTAGAGTTTACTCAACGGATGACAAAAAATATAACGTTACGACAATTACAACAATTTAATGACATACTAATTACTTATCAATACATACAACATAAGAACGACTACAACATTTGTTTTAACGTTACAAATACAACAATTTATTGACCTAACAACTTCAAAACCATAAAAACAATACTGAAAACCTTACAACTTGTAAACAAGAACTGCCAAGAACAACACCCAACTACAAACCAATGCTATCTTTAACTTCTTATTTTCTGATTGAAAGAGCTTATTAGAGTTAGCTACTTTAGCTATTACCATAGAAGATTGGTCCTTCTCTTCATCAACCCAACTGATAAACCCGCATTTTGGTCCCTGTTAAATTTAATATTCACAGTAAGAAAATAAATTTGTGTGATGTAAACACGAGGGTTTAAATTTGAATGACGGTAAGAACATGATACCAAATACGGGCAAGCGTAAAACAATCTTCCTGGGTTTTTAGCTGTACCAGAAATCCTAACGATACGTTCTCCTCCGCAATTGCAGTATGCCATTAGCCTTTTTATTCTTTTAAATCGGAGTTACTTTCTCAGTTAAATTTTTTCATAATGAGTGACACCCATTTATAGAATAAATCATATTACCGACAATTCTTTTTGACTATGAAATGAACTGGTTTGACTATGAATTCAAAAAGTTCAACTATGAAATGCAGACAAGTACATTCTGTAGTATTGTCATGTCGGTCAGTGAAATTTGACTATGAAATGAACTGGTTTGACTATGAATTCAAAAAGTTCAACTATGAAATGCAGACAAGTACATTCTGTAGTATTGTCATGTCGGTCAGTGAAATTTGACTATGAAATGAACTGGTTTGACTATGAATTCAAAAAGTTCAACTATGAAATGCAGACAAGTACATTCTGTAGTATTGTCATGTCGGTCAGTGAAATTTGACTATGAAATGAACTGGTTTGACTATGAATTCAAAATGTTCAACTATGAAATGCAGACAAGTACATTATGTAGTATTGTCATGTCGGTCAGTGAAATTTGACTATGAAATGAACTGGTTTGACTATGAATTCAAAAAGTTCAACTATGAAATGCAGACAAGTACATTCTGTAGTATTGTCATGTCGGTCAGTGAAATTTGACTATGAAATGAACTGGTTTGACTATGAATTCAAAATGTTCAACTATGAATTTAAAAGGTTAAACTATGAATTTTGATCAGTAGAGATACAATATTTTCTATTTATAATTGCATTTGTGTGATCATTGTAGAGCACAATCATCGGTACTGAAAATGAGTAGTTACAGCGAAAGAACTTTTTCTCAACTACCAATTTTCTTGCATAACCTTCAAAGAACAAATCCTAATACCTTCACAGCCATTAAGAAAACCGATAGCAACCGCTTTCAATTCTGTTTTGTGGCTTTAGGTTGCGTGGTATAACATACTTCTTTTATTGAGTTATACAATATTTCATGGTAATGTATGTCGATTAGTTGTTACTTATCACTAATATGTGTTCGTTTTTATGTAGATTCGTACCTTCCTTAGGTGCATGATACCGCTGATATATGTGGGTTATTTACCCCTTTTTGGGAGCTTTCTGACAACAATGTACTTCGCAGTGGTTTTAGATGGAAATTATGAACCACTACTCTTAGCACTTGGTTTGGGAACCTTACAGTGTGAAGAATCATGGAGATGGTTCATGATGAGGTTAAGAGATTGTTTAGGTGAGGACATAGAGGTTGGTTTCATAAGCAACCTGTGTGATAACATAGAGTTTGGTGTTGAGAGTGCCTACCCGGATTCCTATCATGGATATTGTCCTAAAGATATATCTCGAAAGATACGTGAGTCTGTCGGACATAACAATACGGAAGTCGAATCGTTGTTTTGGAAGTCATGCAATGCATATAGCGTTGATGATTTTTACTTGTGTTTGGAAAGGTTGCAAAGTACATGTAGGCAACCACCTTTCTGCACCTTGCTTATGAGTCCAATTTACTGGCTTGACGATATACCGATTTCAAAATGGACAAGAGCATTTTTCCCAAAAATACGTTACAATGTTAAATCGATTGACGTCCCTGAAATTTTGCAAATTATATCCTCACGTGAGTTTCCTATAACAACGATAATTGAGTTAACCACCATGTCGATAAAATCAAAGTATGCTGAACGGGCCGAACTGGCTGGTAAGGGAGATTGTTATATTTTGTTTTTTTTATTGTGCTGCTATTTTTATTAAAATATCAAATTTTACAGGGAGGTTGTCTGGTGGGTTGACCCCTTACGTTGAGAGTAAGGTTCAAAAAATTCTCAACAAGTCTTATAATTGTAATGCAAAACGTTTGTATGGGGATACATTTGAAGTCGATGACACTTTTGCCACCAGCACCGTACACCTTGAACGAAGGGTATGTAGTTGTGGTAAATGGCAAAAAAGCGGTATACCATGTGGCCACGCTATAGCATGTCTAAGAACCCGTACATCTGAGTCCATTCAGAGAATGGTTGATTACAAGTTCACTAATCATGTGTATCGAGTTGCATATGGATCTGAGTTGGTGAATGGTATACCATCATATGAGCATTGGGAAATACCAAATGAAACGGTGGTCCTGTTACCTCCCTCAATGCAGTAGTTATTCATGTAGCACATTTATGTTTTATGTAGTATTATGTATTAGTTTTTTATGTACTCTGTTTTTATTTTACTGCTGTGTTACGTATTAGTTATCCATGTACCCAGTTTATTTTTTATGTCGTATTATGTGTTAGTTATTTATGTACCCCAGTTTTATTTTATTGCTTTCTAAATATTGGCTATTGAGGAAACAACATACATTAAAAGAAATGGATGTTTATTAAATAGTAACGACTAGACACATACAACAACAAGCAACTTAAATAACGAAAAACAATTAACTTAACCAACATGCATATTAAAAATAAGGGACATTCTTTAAAACATTCCATGCATCTAAGTGGGTAAACTCGCTACCATCGTATTGAAAGCGGTATAGTTCCAAAGCCACTTGCCGTAGAATGTCTTCATCCGTATTTGCATGTTCGTTATCCAACTCGTTATAAATACGTTGAAATTGTTTCACCTTCATTTTCATATCCAGAAACTTCGCTTTGACATCTCTTCTTCTTCTATATTGAGTGCGGTTCATTAAATGGTGAAACAAATGACAGACACGAGACCAAAATGATCCGGCACGAACTTGTGGGGGACTCGGTGGAAAATCCACCTCTACAGTTGTAATCCAAGCTTGAACCAAAGCGACCTCCTCTGCGTTCCTCCATATACGTGGTGAGTCCATAATTGCAAGGAGGGAAGTAATAGAATACAATTACAACGGATATTGAAATCTATTTATAACGACTCCTTACTTTCCTGGTGCAATGACTTGTCAACTCAAACAGCAATGTATTGTGTTGTCATTCAACCGGGGATGAATTGTCAACTCGAACAGTGATCTGTTGTGTTATAAGTATAGTACACTGCATTCGTCAGTTAATTTTGACTATGAATTGCAGACATATTAGAAGTTTGGACTGCGATTTTGTGTAGAAACTACTATAAATTGACCCTAAGTTACATGCAAAACGTTATTAAATTAACCAATATAGTTGTTCAAATATTGTTTTTTAGATTCTACCCTCTTTATTTCAATCCAAATGACTTCTATATCATGGAGCAATGAAGAGTTCTTGGTTCTTACACATGCTTATATTCATGTGTACGAGACAAGCAAGTTGAATGATCCACTGTTTTGGAGCCGTTTAACAAATATTTTCAATGCTGAAAACCGAATGGCTACAAGAAACGATCGTGACGAACTAGACATCTTAGCAAGATGGTATGAAATGAAAACCGAAGTTCTATTATTCAACGATCTTTATACCAAAATTGACGACACCCGTTTAAATGCTACTGAGAATGTCATCTTGGAAGCTGCTAAGGAGGAATACAAGTCATTAAGTAACGGGTTGGAATTCCAGTTTGAAGCCCCTTGGAATATTTTGAAATATATCCCGTTTGTTTAAAATCTATTTTAGTTTATTATTTGAGTACTAGGTTATTTTCATGTACTAGGTTATTTTCATGTATTTCTTATGTATTTCGTATGTATTTCGTTTGTTTAAAATCTATTTTAGTTTATTATGTGAGTACTAGGTTATTTTCATGTATTTCGTATGTAATTCGTATGTATTTCATATGTTTAAAATATATTTTAGTTTAGTATGTGAGAAACTCGTATGATTAAGTTGAGTTAATATATTTTAGTTTATTATGTGAGAAACTCGTATGATTAACTTGAGTTAATAAATGGCCATTGCATTAGTTATCAAAATATATTAGAATACATTAGTAACAAGATTCCATGAACCATTAAAACATCACAACAATTACATGAAAAAAACGACATAATACGAACAAAGCATTAACGTAAAACACAAGTCCATGGCTTATTCTTAACACAAATTAGAGCGGTCTACTTGAAATACTGTTTATCTCTAACAACCTTCCAAACTTCCTCATATTCGAAGTCTCTGCCTTCATGCTCAAAGATGTAAAACTCTGTAACAACTTCCAAGAACTCTTCTTTGTCACGACAACGAACATTGTTACGTTTCGCATAACTACATGCTCGATTGAACCATGTCACTTCCTCCTTTACATCCGTCCACTTAGTAACAACATCTGATTTTTCTCTTTTTTTCCCTTCTCCCATCTCATGGTTAAACAAAGATGTGATGCGACTCCATTCATCACCAATTAGGCAATGCGGGGGAGCAAGTAATGGTTCACCATCCTTAACACTTAGCCAGCACCGTGTTAGAACTAACACCTCGTTTGTCGTCCATGGCCTTTCAGAATTGGAACCAGGTACTTCATTCGAAGAACTTGCTGCATTCGACGACATTTCTAATAATGGGAATTCGTTTCGTTTAGGTGATTTGGGTGTTTGGTTTATAGATCTTAAACATCTATTTATATAAATAAATAGACTATGAAATAATACTTTGACTACGAAATGGTTATATTTGGACTACGAATTTCAGCTTTATGCAGTGTTTTGTCATGTCAAACTGTCATTTATCTCTTGTCACTTAAGGGACCCACTGGGATGTGCAGGTTACTACAGTGACTTGTCATTATTGTCTAGTATGTATAAATACCACTTATTGCTCCAGTTTAATACAATATCGATTTTATTATGAGTTCCTCACACAAGTTCGAAATTTGCTCATGCAACGAAGTAGATTGTTACTACTGTGATTCGGTAGACCCTTTTTTTACACCCTCTTCATCCTGGTCATATATGTCACATGAAAATTTTGAAGAATTAAAGAAGGCTGAAGCACAACAAGAAGAGGACAAAGAGTCATCCCGACTTCTCACTCAACTTGCTAATGATATAGGTTCGGAATGCAAACAAGCTGAACAATGGATTGACCTCAATAAAAACAAAATCAAAGAGAATAAAGATTGGATAAAAAAGAGTAAGAAGGCAATCAAAACGACTGAAAAACGGCTTGCTGAGAAGGATGAGCAGTTGATACACATTATGGTAAAAAAGGATCGTTTCGAAGACAAAATGAGAATTAGGGATGACTATATAACAATGGAGAAAGAGAAGTACCCGTTGCAGTTCCTTGAGTTTAAAAATTAGTTATAAAGTTGTTGTAATATTATCATGAAACAGATTAGGTTGCCAAAGGATCCTTTGTTGTTTTTTTTTAAATAACATGTTGTAACTGGTAAAATAAATCTGCAAACTATATTTTATAATATACAGGCTTCATTCATTGTTATAATCAACGAACTTAACTAAAATATGAAAGCATAGCAATGTCTTGTAAGAGTTAATAAAAATATTACAATACATAATAAGCTAACAACTCGTCATTACTCTTAATTTCAAGGTTGTTTTATATCAAAATCAGCGTTATGGGTTTGTGAGCAACCCGCTGAACCACCAATATTATATGCCATTTCTGCAGTAGAAATTATGTGACCTGCTCTGCTACCAGACGCCCTTCCAGTACAATTATTTCTCGTGTGTCCTAGTTGACCACATGTAGAACACTCTTTTATAATTGGACCCTCGCCTTGGGATGGAATGCGGTCTGTGTTTCTTGGCCTGCCTGGCTGACGTTTATCCATTATAGGTGGCTTAACAATCATCAAATCATCGGGGATCTCCTATTCGGATGGCTTCGGCAGAGGGTTTATTGATTCCTCATATGTTTTCCTCGGTGTTTCGGTAAGGTAAGCATTTAATGCAAACCTCGAGCAGTCTTGGTAATTGTTCACTGTTAAATATCTTATGACATGACCACAAGGTATCCCATCAAGTTGCCAATGCCTACATGTACATGTCATATGTTGAAAATCAACAATCACATTTTGTGCCCCCTTTTTGACCTCGCATTTCGTATTTGAGATCATGCGAACATCCCATTTGGTAAAAGTTTTCTTGTTTTCTTTTACAACTTCATCCGCCCAAGGGGTAAGTGTTGTTGTTGCTTCCGCTAAAAAAACAGCCAAAATGAAGAAGTTAAAATCAATAACATCGAAACTAATAAAACATTAATATTACAAATTTACGTAATACCTGCAAAGTTACGTCTTTGAAACCACCATTGTTGCATTGTAGCACGAAAAAAATCAATCAACATAAGTATTGGCACCTTACGTGCGTGTCTAGATAATGCATTTATAGACTCCGCACTGTTGGACGACATAAGATTGTATCGGTTCCCTTTAAAATGTGCCCTTGACCAGGTTTCTGGATTTATACTTTTTAAGTAGTCCCATACTGGTTCTTTTGTCTTTTTCATAACATCCATGGCAGCATCAAAATCATCAACTATGTACGCCCTACACGCCTCCCAAAAAATTCCTTTAACCGTCTTACTCTTACCGAATCTAGATACTATGTTGAAATACAAATGGACACCACATATTCCATGATGAGCGTGAGGAAAAATGTTGGCAACGGATGTTGCTATAGATGGAGACCTATCAGATATAATTATAAGCTCCTGCATATTTCCTATGCAATCACGTAGTTTTTGAAAAAACCATGTCCAAGAATCAGTACACTCATTTTTGCATATACCATATGCAACCGGTAATATTTGATTTTGTCCGTCCTTAGTGACTGCAAGTAGCATGGTACCTTTGAACTCGCCCTTTAGGTGAGCTCCATTTACTACTAGGGTCAGCTTACAAAAATTGACAAAAGCTCGTACCTACAATACATTGTATATCTATTCAAATACACCAAAATAAATATTAAAAAAAAATTAGGACATGATAATACTAATCGAGCAACCGAGTGCGACGTACAAAAACTCAAACCGATCATCAGCATCTGTTTTAATATGTGTGACAGTACTCGGATTATGTTTGGCCAAGTTGTGACAATACGTCGGAAGTTTGGTAAAAGAATCCTCTTTCGTACCTCTTAACGACAACAATGCATATTGCTTCGCACGCCATGCCTGATGGTATGAGATATTGATATTCAATTGAGCATTCATATCATTAACAATTTCTTTTCCCCGATAAACTCTACTATAGTCTTCAGCCAAAACATCAGCAACATATTCACCCAAAACATATTTGTTTGCTTGTCGATGATTAGGTTGCAACAATGTTGAAGAACATGTGTGTACATCAACAAATTTATTCACTTGGAAAAGTCCATCAGTATTTTTAATTGCTTTTGCTCTTAGTAACCAAGAACAATTTTTCGAAACACACACAGCTTCATACCTTGATTTGGTGGATCTACTTGTCCTCGTCTGGAAACCTTCTCGAAGACATTTTTTACCAATACACCGCTTTAAAAGTTCTTTGTTTTTAAATATACCCTCACATTGAATCTTTTGAAGATTAATGTCTACCATCTGTGTTGGGATATCTTCATTATTATCAACTGGCCATGCTGGTACAGGGGGCATACCGTGAAAAAGGTTATCGGGATACTTAGCTTTAACTTCATCACCCAACTCATCTCTATCGGAATTACTTTGTAGCTCGGTTATATCTAAACATACATCACCAACATCAACATAATGCCCGTAAACATGATTTTTTTCATTTTTTTGAGTTGAATTTTTTTTCTTTTTAGTTTTATCTACCACACGCCTATTCATAAGTTTAACTTCTTGTTCGGCAACATCATCACAACGACCACCCACATGATTAAGATATGTACCAACATCATCATCAACAACATACTTGTAATTCTCGGGATCCACATAGTGAATAGGTGAATAACTAACATTAACATTTTTAGCAACACTGTGAAACTGAGGTACACTAGGAGTATTGAAAGTACCTATCGGATCGTTGCTCCCTTTAAAACTGCATAAATTACCAACAACTTGGTTTCCAATTTCACCGCCCCCATTAACCTCCTCAACTTCATCAACAACCACAAACACTTTCATAGCCCTTCCTCCACTACATTTGATTACGTTTATCAACATTCTAACATCCACGTCTTCAACTATAGCTATATAATAATTTAATTCAGGATGGTGGAAACGAAGACTAATTCTATATTTGTCTAACAAACCAATTTTGCTTCTTACCAAAGATACAAAATCACTATAACTAATATACTCATAAAATATCAAAGCAAGTTCAGAAATACCTCCCTGTGGACATATGTATTCCAGATTAGTTCCATTAACTTGCCATCTCCCACCGGTTACAAGACAAACCAAATATTCAATCATTTTTTGAGCAAATTGTAGAGAGTATTTCACAAACAAATAACAACCAAAATGATATTTTTTCTACAAAAGTTTTTATATAGCAAAGCCCATTTCGTAGTCAAACCAATTCATTTCATAGTCAAACTTAAAAAAAAAATAAAATAAAATAAAATAAAAAATAAAAAAAAATTAAAAAAATTGCATCATTTCGCAGATAGGCTCAGAGGATTTCGCAGATGGACCTATTCCATCTACCCCTATTTATACAGAAAAAATTTAAAAAAAAAAAAAAAAATTCTCATCTGCGAAAGTACAAGTACCTAAAGCACAACTGTGCTTTAGGTAGTTGTACTTTCGCAGATGAGAAGCCCATTTCGCAGAGGGGACCTTCTCATCTGCGAAATGGGTGGCTATTTTTGTAATCTCGATTTTTTTTTGGCTATTTTTGTAATGCAATTAGTGTAATTGGCTATTTTTGTCATTTTCTCTAATAAATGCAATGTCTAAACAAACCATATTCAAATAAAACTTAATGCATAGAAAATACTTAGTGAATTCACACAAGTATTGATTAGATAGAAAACTACATGTAAAAATCACTTGCGAGACATTTGGAATATGTAATTGTTTTTTTTTTTTTTTTTTTTTTTTTTTTTTTTTTTTTTTTTTTTTTTTTGAATTACAAGATGTTAATTGTAAAATGGAGATTGTTTTCTTAAAATAAAGATGACATTACTTACAGGGGCGGAATTTTAGGAATTTTTTTGGCGTGGTGTAAATTTTCCGCGGTGATATATGTGATGCACCATAAATTTATTTTCCTAGTTCCACCATTGTATACACCTCAATGTAGATTTGGCAATGCTCAATCTGTGTATTATTGAACAATAATAATTCTTTGAAAGTCTTTCATTTTATAAGACTCCAAAGTGAAAGATGACATGAAAGAAACTACAATAACATTCTAACACGATTACAAACATACATAAAAGAAGCTGACTTCTTCCATATATCATCAATAATTGAACACTCATACTGAATGACCAAAATATTGTATCTTTATTATACGCACTATTATAAGATAGGCATATCGTACATCATCGTACAATATTATATGTCATTATCTAATAAAATAATAGGATAAATCGTCTTCACGAGAAAAAACCAATAAAATTAAAAGTTTTTCACTAAAATAAAAAAATTATCTTCGGCTCATATGTTATCCTCTAACCCAATTTTCGTCTTGTAGAATAAAATGATTATTCTCACTATGAATTTCATACTACGACTTGTGAGCGGGATAAAAATACTCCCTGCATTAAAAAGATCGTTCTCGTTTGTATTAGGTAGTTTTACCGTTGAACAACATTGGAAGATCATCGTAAATTTTTTATAAAAGGACTAATGGTATTCATGCAAGTGATCATCGTAAATGTTTGATATAAAGAGTAAATGAGTAAATATTATTTGCAAGTAGCTCAATAAACTCCAAATCTTAAGTTCATCATTCAAATCATTTTTAGTTGCGCACAAAAGTTACAAAACTTATAAACCATAAGGTTTTCAGACGTGCGTACGGCTGTAAACGATCAGAGAACATTCGAATGTACATGAACAGTTAGGCGAGTAGTTTATTTATGTTCGCTTATTTAATAAATGAACGAACATGAACACAAATTCTCATTTATTTAGTTAAAATAACGAACATGAATAGTGGTCTCATTCATTTAATTATCTTCATTAACGTCTATTTATGTTCGTTCGTATAAGTTCATTTTATGTTCATATATGATTATTTGTATTCGATTACATTATTATATAACATGTTGATATATGTTCAATTTGGTTTGTTTATCTTTGTTCATTTGTTTATGTTCGTTTAACATGTTTACGAATATAAACGAACGGATATTAGCAACGTAATTTGTTAAACGAATGAACATAAACAAGAAAGCTCGTTCGTTTATCCGTTCTTGTTCGTTCATTTGTTTAGCTAACTTCGATGAACGAACATAAACAAGTCTCTGTTCGTGTTTGTTCGTTACTTTTACATCCCTAGATGTGCGAGGTTGAACTAATTCATACAAAAGCAATAGTATCACTTATCATTAGTTAGCAAATGTACTTTTGTAATGAGTTTGCATTTTAAAAATGATAAACCATTGAACTCGTTTATTTTATTTTCTCATTATGAGAAATAATCTTTGGCATTGAGAAAGTTAAAACGTTTATTTCTTTCTCTATCCCAACCCCTCTCATGACCTCTCTATTCTTTAGTTTTTGCAACCCAAGCTTCGCTCTAATTAGGCTTTAATGAAAAAGCGAAAACATTCGGACAATTAGGTTTAGTGCACATGTATGACTTAATCATATTTAAATTAAGTAACATATGGTTGGATACATGCATACCAATATATATATATATATATATATATATATATATATATATATATATATATATATATATATATATATATATATATATATATATATATATAAAAGTTCATTTGAGACTATACTAGTTTTGTGAGACCATGTGACCAAATCTAAAAATAATTTTAAAATGTAAAATAAAAGAAAAAATACGAAAATTCTTTTTTTAATTATTATTTTCGTCACTTTAATTACCTAAAAAAAAGTTACATTTTTTTTAAATACTTAAAATATTCTAATAGAATATTACACTTTAAATATTATAATGTGTTTTTTAGAATGTTAGAATATTCTACTAAATTTGTCATATATGTAAAATATTCTAATATTCTATTAGAATATGTAAAAAAATGTATTTATTTATTTATTTTTATTTTTTTGGGTATTTTTTTAATTTTTTGAAAAATATAAATGATGAAAATAATATTTGAAAAAATAAATTCAAAAATTTTTAATTATTTTGAATTTTAAAAATGTTTTTTTATCTACAAAATGAGTGGCTAGGATTGCGTCTCACGGTCTCACAACATTAGGTTATTTTGTTTATACTAATTATTGTGTGCCAGAATATACAGATCTGAACCATCGGATGAAATAAAATCAAATATCATGATCTTAGGGTTTATGATATTAGAATAGGATAACATGAACCATATAATCACACAAATTTCAGCATAAGGGCATTTTAGGGATAATTAATTCCTCTGTTTTTAAAATCTAAGTATTTTAAATTAATTCAAATTTAAAAATCCGATTTTATTCTGTCAAAATGATAGAATGTCAACCATAAACTAGTAAAATATATTTTTCGATTTTATTACTATCAGAATAACAGAATGTCAATCATAAACTAGTAATACATTCTGAAAGAATACACAAAATTGATTCTTGAACTAATAATATACCAAATAATTACATTGTATGATTGTGATTCATTGAATAATAATAATATTCTGAAAGAATAACAAGTGTAATTCTTAAAAAATAACAACATTTTTAAACAGTGAGTGTGATTATTCTTTAATTCATTCTTCAAGCCTTTTTCATCAGATCTTCAAGCCATTTCTATCACAAATTCATTGCATATATTTTGTAGTGATACACTGGTAACAACTGCACATTAAACATATAAATAATTAACTTCAACTCTATCAAATTCAGCAATAATATTCTTACCGAATAAACTATTCTTGCAGAATTGTTTTGAATATTCATAAAGAATTTGTATTATCGAGAATATACCCAACGAACAAAACATTTGAAATATAAATGCATGAAAAGATCATGTTAACGCAAAAGGTGACTAAGAAAAAAAACAATTAGAATATATAAATCATCTTCGTAAGGGAACAATAAGTAGGAAGAAGACCCTACAAGGGTAAAAAGGTCCAAATAGATAGTATCTATCCCACCAGTATACTTTATTCTAACAGAATATCACTTAGAGTCTAATAACTATCAAAAAACATGTTTATTCTGCAAGAATGATACCGTAAAAATTCTCCAAGAATGGTTTTGAATATTCTTAAAGAATTTATATTATCAAGAGTATGAAATAACTAATTATAAGCAAATTAAATCATCATGTTATTGGAATAAAAAATTTAACTGTGAATAGAAAAAAAGTTGAATTTTGTTAAAAAATTTTTTTACCTCAATTAGCTATATATATATATTAAACCATTACCTCAACTAAGGTATTTTAATTGGTATTTTATTAAACAATTAGTTAGAAAGTACAGTTAGTATTCTTTTTGAGATGCAAAAGTTAATAATTGACGGCATAGCTAACAGGATTGACATAAAATTAGACATCTATATTTTAATGAATTTAAATACATTCATATGTATCGGTCAAACATATATTATAAAATTCAAAGAATTGATTCAATATATGACAAAAGAATACTTAAGAACTAAGCACGATTATATGTGTTTTCATGAATATGTCGTCGAGAAAGTGTGGAAAACGTAGCAATCACTTTGTTTACAATACACAAAATCAAACATGGTGGAGGCGAGTGGTGGCAGTGACTAGCGGAATATCAGCGGTAAAGAGGACCATTGAGGTTTTGTGGTCGACGATTGAATGTTTAGGGATCGGGTCGAGATTGACGTTTAGATGAAGAATGGGAGAAACTGGTGTTGATGGGTATAAAAGAGACAAATTTGGTCAACAAATTTATTTTGTTTCCTTAATTGCAGGGATTTTATTAAATGATCTCATTAATTGCAATTGTAAAAATCCGAAAATACCATTTTTGATTTAATTAATTATTTAATCATTTCTAATTTCTGATTGGTACATTTAGGAATACAATAATTATTAGAAACATTTGAACCCAACTCTCTTTCTCTCTCTCTCACTCTCTCTCTCTCTCTCTCTCTCTCTCTCTCTCTTTATATATATATATATATATATATATATATATATATATATATATTAGTATGGTTAGTTCATGTGTTTCTTACATCTACTGTATGCTAGAATGGATCAATAAAAATTTAGTAAAAATTAAATTATTTTTTAATCAAATAAAGATAGATATTAAATAATTATCATAATTGTATTTATTTAAATGATATCTATAATTACAATTTTTTATGGAAACTAATTAAATTCGTCATTAACGTCAACAAAAATGTTCTTTTAAAATGAATTTTCATCCAGTTTTCATATATGCATTCGTATTTTGTTTCATGACTCGGTCACCTAAAATACAACATAGTTATCTGGAACATGGATAATGAGAGTGTATTCTACTAGAATACACTCTCATTCTATTAAAATATTTTCTTATTGTCAAAAATAAACTCTCATTCTATTAGAATGCACTGTACTTCTCCATGTTCCATGCAACTTTATTGTATTTTCAGTGAGTGAGTCTGAAACAAAAACACAAACTCATATAAAAAAAACCTAGATGCGAATTAATGATAAATTTAATTTGTTTCCATAAAAATGAATTATAATTATGGATATCATTTAATATCCATACAATTACGGATATCATTTA